>NC_091830.1:62772595-62777595 GCF_038994185.2 Dermacentor albipictus
TTAAAAGCTGAACACATATGGTGAACAAAAGTTCCGTGCTATCATTCGCTTTATTTCACTTCAGCTGGGCGGCACCACGAAAACTGCACAGATCACGTGATGTGCGGCACTGGGCGCGCGGGAAAACGGGCGTTATCAAGCCGCATCCTTTTCAGCTCTCTCTCTCTCTCGCATGATCATGTGATCTGTTATTAAAATATGTTAGGAATTTTTTCATGACTACCCATCACGATCCCCATCACCATCATCATATATTTATGACCATCGCAGGGCAAGGGCATTTCCGAGTCATATCCCATTACCCCTATGTTGCGCTAGCTGACTATAAGTTGCGCTTGCTAATTTCTTATTTCCATCACTCCACTCAACTATGTGCCCTTCTCGATTGCGTTTCTCAGAGACCCAGATTTGGGGGAAAACGTTGATAAACACACATAAATAAATAAATAAATAAATAGATAGACAGATAGATAAATAAATAAATAAATAAATAAATAAATAAATAGATAAATAGATAAACAAAAAGATAAATAGATAAATCGATAAATATAGATAGATAGATAGATAGATAGATAGATAGATAGATAGATAGATAGATAGATAGATAGATAGATAGATAGATAGATAGATAGATAGATAGATAGATAGATGGTAAATAATCTCTGACTTGAAGACGAGTGCATGCCTATGCAACAGTGGTTACGGCTGTGCAAGTTGTAATCACACAACTAGACCTTAATAATCGAGGATGTACCAGATGGAAGGATGTGAACGTCCTGTCATAAGCCTAAGATAGCATCAGCTACCTAGCCTAAGGCCATCTCTCAGCAGCCTTTCAGCACCTCTATAACTTGCGTCAGCCGACTCCGTCATGTATATGCCAGCAAATTGTCTAAAATGCGATTGCCAATGGAATTTTAACAGAATTCAGAGCATTTCCTTCCGGGACAAGCACGTGGAGTACATTTTACATAATGGTTAGGTTGTGCGCTTCCACCTTTAGAAAAATGTGCCCGAGATAAATACACGCCATCAGTGGCTGCATGGCAAACGTTAGATCGATTGTCTTTGCTTACTGACTGACGTGAAACAGGTCACGTGAAGATGATGACAAAGCGAAAATAGATTGCCAAGTTGCAGGAAATTCTTAACCACGCGAAAGGAAAGAAGACCAACACTCGCTGTAAAATATTTCTGTAGAATAGTATGTTTGTTAATCGAAATCCAGGACGCATTTTCTCAATCTGCCATCTATTCGGGAATGGAAATAGAGGAGTTATGCAAGCTCTAGGTATTTTTCGCCGCTTAATCTTTAGTTTTCTGGCCACGTGGAACTGAACAAATAAGCGTGATGCCAGATCAGTTGAAAAGCCGAAAACATTTCGGCACGCGGGCCTGTCACTTCCGGGAAAATTACCAATTCACTCTCGGTGCTCACTGCTATATATATGGAAAGTGCTGCCTAAAGGCGTAGCCGCAATGTGAGTCCGCCCGTCGAACAACGTGTGACCTCGAAGAAAAATGGTCCCGTGACTCAATGAGCACGCGCGCTCATCGGTGGCAAAGCTTGTATAAGAGATTCCGCTCATGACCTGTGAAGGATGCCGCTGAGGATTTGCCGTGGGTGATATTGAAAACATGTTTTGAAATAGGGCACAGGCTGTCTAGTGAATGGTCAAAAAAGAAAGAGCAAAATTCTGGTCATCGTAACCGAGGCCGTGCATGTATTGCTTTTTCATGGTATTTAAGTATGCTGGGTTGGCAAGAAAACCTCAACAACTGCTTAAAAAGATACCAATTTGCCCGAGTTAAAATAACACACACATGTGAGGCAATTAGAGAAGAATGGATGCGAAGAACATGAGAAATGACAATAAAAAAAACGCTGACATAGCATTGTGTTCCACCTAACCTTTATATTCCCTTCTCGTGCTTAAAATAATATTTGATTGGAAAACAGAGCTCTTTGTTTATAAAATAGTTGTTGTCACTCTCCTTTCTGCATAATTTACATGCCCTGAATTGAGCAGCTGATTTAATTAAACAGTATCACAATATATCGTGCTGGTGTCTGGAACCCTTATATAAACAGTAGTACGTTCACTGTTGCTGTGGGTGCCGTTATCTTTTTTAATGCGCTAGCATCCACTTACTTTTCGAGGGCTGTGCTGGTATCCATGTCTCAATGTGACCGATTCCCCGCTTACTTGGGTCACTGGGAGTTTCCGCGGTCGTACGGGTAGCGCATCAGACAGCTGTGCTGAGAAAACAACGTTCGAAACGAACCCTAGGATGAACTTGGTTCACTGAGTACGTGGGAATGTGTACGTATACTTTCCGTTCTTCAACGGATCTAGTTCACGCTGACATTCTATTCGCGCTGACCATTCTAGCATTCAATTCAGTCTATTTAACGTTGACGAATCTATTCCACGATGCTGCTTTTGCGATGACGTTGGCTCGCTAAGCCACATCCTCTTTCACTGCCCGGAGCATCCCCCGCCCAATGACCTCGTCTCGTCACCCCCCTCCCCTCCCACCGAGGAACAATTTAGGCCCTTCTCTTCAGCAGCGACTATGACATCCAGACACGGGTCTGGATGTCATAGCCTTTAATGATTACTCTGGCATACTGGAAAGATTTTGCGCCAAAAAACACCACACAAGAAAGACGACAACACCACGGGCGCTTCAACTGTTTAATGAGAGTGAAAGCACTCGACATATATAGCCATCCAAAACACCGCGCATGCGTACAAGGCAACATGGAGTACATAGTTTTATCAAAGTAGGCGTGATAGAAACTTCAGCTCAGCCTCGTAAAGAAAAAGCGATGTATCACTAACACAGTTAGGACCCGCTTTCTTGATGTAGAATGCTTCCAGTGTTTCACGCGATGTCTGATGTTTGCCTCTACCCAGAATCCTCGCTTCGCGGAACCGTGGAACGCAATCGGTGCAAGCCCTGCAGTGATCAACAAGTCGCTCACCTTCATTATTTTTTATACCTTTTGCATGTTCCCTAAGCCGGTCGTTGACACAACGCCCCGTCTGTCCAATGTAGGATTTTCCGCAGGACAGAGGAATTTCATACACGACGTTTGTGGCACACTTTACGAAACGCTGGCCATGCTTCTTCTGACAGCCAGGCCTTTGGCTTTCGCAAGTTATGCGACGGCTTAGCTGGGCAAGCTTTTGGGGAGCGGAGAACACCACCGGTACATTATACCGGTTCGCCACTTTTTTCAGGCTGTGCGTGACTTTATGGATGTATGGTACCACTACAGGCCACTCTTTCTTCTTCGGCTCTACCCTGCTTACCCCAGCCTTCACCTTCTTCAAAAGCGTTTCTGCCACAGGGACCAAGACCGACTCAGGGAAGCCAGCTGCAACGAGCCTGCCCGTGGTGTTGTCGTCTTTCTTGTGTGTGTTGTGTTTTTTGGCGCAAAATCTTTCCAGTATGCAAGAACACCAACTAGCCCAGCAGTTAACTCTTCTAAATCACTCTGGCCAACGCCAAAGGAATCATTAAAGTCTAGTGTTATTTATTGTTTAGTTTAATTGGACATATCAAAACTCCTCCTAGCTTTAGCAATTATACTATACAGACGTGATTTCACTCTGTGTGACAGGACACACAGGACAGTAAGTGTGACAGGAGCACATTCTCACTGATTGCTCAGTTAACAGTTTGCCACAACTTTCTCTTTGACAGTCCGGTAAAGTCTTAACTGAAACGTCGATGCATGGTATAACGGATTTTTTGGTCCTTCAAAAACATGCTTTTGAGGTTGAGTCCATGGCTAGATAGGGAATGAGCACACTACGTCATTTTTCTACATTTTCGTAGCTGTTTTTGTGTCAGCAACAGAATACCATGACTTTCTTAACCTGCTGGTTGGTAAGAATCCTCTACTGATTGCAAGCACCTCCTCATATAAGTGTGCCGGTGGGACCTTTAATACAACCTGTATTCTTCATTTTGGAACAAGCAAAATAATTCTGCAATTCTTGAACTCCTGAATTCTTGAAACCAATAAAACCTAGTTCCTTCGGGGCTCGAACCAGTACATTATCAACGTGCACGAGAAACATATTTCATGTCATGTAAAAAGAGAAAAAAGGAGAAAAGAAAAAAAAAAGAACCACTATCAGAAAACGAATTTCAAGTACACGTGGAGAGGTCCCACCAATCTTACTATTTGCCTGTCAGATACCCGTTCGTAACAATTTTCCTTCCGGGCTAAGCTAGCGCAGGATGCGACTTTGCGCCTCGGCGCCAACTGCTGGTGCTTCGCGCCAAGTTCTGTAAACACCCGACGCTTATCCAGCAGGGACGCAGAGCAGCGATATTGTTATTGAAAAATATTGGTAAAGCGCCCCGGAAAGAATCTTTCTACATCACCACGAATAAGCCCGGAGCGGAAACAGATAAGCACGAGTGTTATAATTATAATCCTTCTTAATGGTAGCATCAGAGATGCTGAAGCAAACGTGACGGCTACTCAGTTATGCACCAGAAACGGGACGATTCCTAAATATTTAAACATGATTCTGCTTAAACTTTTAAAGCGTTAGATCTGGATGGTGTGGTATGAGGGATGTAACGAAAAACCGTTACTATGGCTCGGCTACGAAGAGGGAAAAAAAGTAATTAAAGGCGAGCACAGAAAAAAGAAACAGAAGAACACTGACTTTTTGATTTTATGAGGGGGATTTGCATCAACGCATACGATGTAAAAACACAAGCAAAACAGAGTGACGAGTTAACGCATATGTTATGCGATTAAATTAAACATTAAATTATTGGGTTTTACGTGCCACACCCACTTTCTGATTATGAGGCACGCCGCAGTGGAGGACTCCGGAAATTTCGACCACCTGGGCCTCTTTAACGTGCACCCAAATCTAAGTACACGGGTGTTTTCGCATTTCGCCTCCATAGAAATGCGGCCGCCGTGGCCGGGATTCAATCCCGCGACCTCGTGCTCAGCAGCCCAA
>NC_091830.1:62782595-62972595 GCF_038994185.2 Dermacentor albipictus
TACCTTCTTTAACCGCATTGTACTGCTACCTGTGCATGTGCTACATGGCGTTATACCTAGTGTAATAATATGCAACTGCGATGTAAAATGTGCACATATCGACGCTACGCTGTTCCTATGTCACATCGCCTGTCTCCTCGCACACTGGGACGCGTTTCTAGGGCATTTTTCGGCTGCATGCTAACAAACACTGGCGCGGCTCAGTAGTAGAGTAGCTTACTTCCACGTAGCCGGCAAGGGCTTGATCCAGGCGGGGTCTGGGTATTATTGTTTTTCTCATTCTCGGCGATAGCTATAAGGGTAGAAGTTTGTGACGGTGGTGGCCGTAGGCACCATGGCCAAATGAAATGGCTGTTCGAATCAACCCGTAACAGCATACGCTGTAAAATAATGACAGGCCTCTCAGCGCCCCACACAAATTACTGTAATATCCTTCTACTAATCAATTTTCGTTTCGTTTGCATGTGTCGTGACATAACTAAAAGAAAAAAGAAAGAAATATCTTCCGGGCTCGTTGGTTTCCCTTACTTGAATCTACAGCGCGGAGTCACACCATGTACCTCACTGCACCATGTGGAAATGGATTACCTTGTCGGTAATATTTAGGCTATGCGGTGTCATTTGAGACCTTGTCACCTGCTTTCAAGGGTACCTATTCATGTGCTTTCAATAAAATTTCTTTGCTGGTAGTTCAGCGCTGTGCCTGTGCCGCCTTTCCTTTCGCATTGTAACTTCATGCAATATTTTAGATGAGCGGGTAAATTAATATAAAACAAATAAAAGTGTGCTGGGGTTTCTGGAGGCTTGTTAGCCTATTTCTTGCAGTGTAGAGGCCCAGGAAGGATTAATGCCAAAAGTCGAAAAATGGAAGTCAGAACTTCTTATAGGTGTGGTTTCAGAGGTTTTCGTATTGCGGCAACGAAGGCTGATGGTGGTGTGCATGAAATGTCAGAGCAGCAAGCGACGGGGGCTGTGCCGGAGCCCTAATAGAGGCGTATTACCAAAGGATTGGTGAGAACCCACAGGCGTCTGTGAGCAATCATCACTTACAACACCCAGCAACCAAGTCTATTACCAGACCGTTAGTGGAGCAGGCGCAGCCTGTAGGGACACGTATTGGATATAACGAATGGTATAGAAGAACTAAGCTCGGGTATAGTGAAGCGTTGGCAAATACGGCGCCTCAGAGAGCAGGGAGATGAGCTGAATGGCACTGATTGTTCTTCGCACTTGACGATTCATTACGGTGACTGCATTTGGACCGCAGAATTCGTCATCACCGCAATTTAGTTTCGCCACCCAGACCAATTGCAACGTGAAAATTTTAAGGCCTATAACATAGAGAAAACAGGGGCAATTGTGTTAGTCAGTCTACAGTAGTCCTCCAAGAAAAACAAGTTTTCTTCTTAGATTACGCAGATCGGTGATAGCTGAGCAGCACACTGATATTTTGATTGTTTTACAGCTGCTTTGCTTTTTCTCTTATTTATTTTTAAAGAATGACCTGATTTGACCACAATTTCTTGTCATGACATTTCATCGCCTTGCAGGCACATGCGCAGGTGAAGTGTATTTTAGTACGTTCCTTCGATAAATTTTCGGGTTAGTACTCAGCGCTTAGGTTTTGTCTACTCCTACTTTTGTATTCATTCTCAGTGCACTGTTGCTATTAGCCATGAACAAGTACTATCCTCTTCAGTTCGCAAAGGGTCGGGTAGATTTCGGGCTGTGGCAGAGCAGACCCCTCGCATGTCTTTCGAAGGGTGCGAGAACACTCGTATACAGCTTGGCTGCCTTTGACGAGTATTTCTAGTTTGCATACACCTGCGAAAGTGTTTCATTCTTTTGTTCTTTTGCACAACGAGGAGTGTCTTTGGGCGTGGAAGGCTATGCGTCGTTCTGCACATCGAGCGCAGCGCTGTGGCTTTTTTGTTGCAGAGGCTGCGTTCACCCAAACACTTATTTAATGTTTTTGCAGCGATCGCGAGAAACGATTTATAGAAGTGAAGCTTTTTCGCTGCAAACCTCGCCAGGTTACGTGAGCATGGGAGCTGAGTGGTGGTTTTTTTGCCTAATACGCCAACCAATCACAGTGAAGCATGCTCACCGCGTGCATCGCTGAGTTCCCGGCAGCGCCACCAGACGGCACTCGCCTCGGCGCATCCACAGAGTTACTGTATGCTCGCCCTAAAGGGAGCCTATACTGCAACTTCATGCATCTGCGGAAGCGGTGGCACTGGCAGTGTGGGTTAAATGAAAAAAAAAATGTAAGAGAACCAGAAAGCTCGCCTTCTCCGCGGCTGCAAGATAATGCAGAAGTAAAGGCTCCTTGTAGATAGAATGTATCCGAATTGCGCTATGTGCGTATGCACGTGCTGCATCTGAAACCATGACGCGCTCAAGGCGTCCGTCGGGCTTCGCTAGTAGTCAGCAATTCCACTTAAAAAAAGGCTCTGTATATGTTTTATGCGCCCGCGCTTGTGTGTTCGTGTGCGTGCGTGGGCGTGTACTAGTGCTTCGACTTTTTATGCACTCACACAAATATTCGCTATATATAGAATTCCAACTGGTCGGATGTGCTCCATTTCTTTATTTATATTCAGTAATTAGTTAAATGAGTTCCTTAGTAGGGAGCGACGCGTCTCTACGTACAGCTCCTAATAAGTTGTTTAAGACAAATTTACTTTTCTTTGTTTTTTGGGGGGAAAGGCGGCGGTTCATTTGAAGCCCATCGAGCACACGCCATAGGCGCAGATGAAACGCGCAGCGTGCCATAGAGTGAACGCGGCTAAAGGTATATTTTACTTTCAGAACTTCTTGCGCAGCTTCCACAGCGTCGTTCATTAAGCATCAAATGGAGTATTTTTTTCAGCATGCCGGCCAGCAACGTCAACATGAAACCTCAGCAGCTGTCGTATAGAGACGCGAGGATGCCGCCTCGATCATTGGATACATCGGATCACTGAGCTACACGATGTTTTGACGGACTTTGAAGTTGTCCGCCATGCGCGACAATGTCCATCAGTAGTCAGTCACGAAGTCAGTGGCTGACATTCTCGACAAGGTGTCTGTTTACCGGAACCTTTCTGACCTCTCAGGGTATTACGTACTTTCGCTAGACTTGTCCGTTTATCGTCACACTGCATTTATCTGCATAAAATATTTTCCCCCTTAAACAAACAAGAAGACAAGGTCACACCTTGTCGATGCACGTGGGTGTGCTGCGCTGCGCATGCAACTATTGCATTTAAGCGAACCATACATCTTTCAGAACCGTACCGAACTTGTACGAAATTAATTGAAAGAAAGAAAATTTAACTCGGAACTTTACTCAGAATTTAACTCGAAATTTAACTCGAAATTTAACTAGGCCGGAATCAGAGGTTGGTCTGAGGTAAAGGCAGGAAGCGAGTGATTATTACTTACACACAGCAGTCAATCTTAAAGGGACACTAAAGTGAAAAATGATTTCTGCATCAGTAAATTACCGTTACACAACGCCAAAAACACCACTCTTACAATGATTTGACGTTTGGTAAGCCAGAAAAAGCGCAAGAACGAAATCCGGGTGGCGACGCCTACTTAAGTTCCCGCACCTGGGGGCTGTGACGTTTTGGATTATGATGGCACCTTCTAGGGCGTACTAATTATATATAGCGGTACAGAGTGACTACATTGTGTTCTATAGGAACCAAATATTAAACAAGGCAAGTTTCAGGAACCTTTATTCAGCCAATGCGGCCCAAATGCGAAAAATACTTTGGCATCTCTGACGTCACGCCGACGTACCGGTGCTGGGGTTTCGGCGCGAAATTCAAATACTGATACTTGGACCTTCATCTTCTCATCTAATAATCAAACTATTTTTTTTAAATGACTGCCTGCAAGCTTCTCAAACAATGCTTCATTAGTCCAAACTGATTTATTGTTTCACTTTAGTGTCCCTTTAAACCATGCGCGAGACTAGACATGCTTTTGCCCCTGTAAAGCGTGCACTGCCGCGTTAAGGGTCACGTTGCGGCAAAGTTGGTTTTGTGTGATGTTAATGTTCGTTTTTGGGAATGCACTTGCATTTGATTCTCGGTACATTGGCTTTGACACGCATCAGCGGAATGCTTGACAATATAGCTTATCACACCGCTTATGCACTTCTCGGTTAAAGCCTCACTGAAGCCCTCATGGTCATGAAGCTTGCTTAACTTTCCAGAGCCCTTTCGCAGGCGTCAGCATTGATTAAAGTTGAATAATTAAAGTAGAAAGAAAAGTAAAACAAAAGGAGAAAAAAATGTAAGGACTACGTTCGACTATTGAGTTATGTTGTACAGTATCATTGTTACCTTAAGACCAGCGTTTCCTAAAGGAAGGCTAACGCTGACATACCTATCCTCTCAGCGCTCTACGATGATTCGCGCTTTGTTTGTTTTACAAACTCTATCCCAGAAACTCAGCACTGAAACACATGCATTTGCTTGAGCCACATTGCACTGGATCCCGTCGTGAACATAGTTTCATTGTAGTTTTTCTTCAGCTTTCGCTGAAGCCGTTACAATTTCTATTTCGACGCGCTACCTGGAACATGGCTTCGCTACCAACCACAAAAAGCAACAGTTAATTCGGGTTGCGCAACTTCGTCGCTGTAATGGCACGCAAAACAATGTGATGTAAAAGTAGGACAGAAAAGAACAATGCTCTTTCCCCTCCTGTTTTTTTGACTTCGCATCGTTTTGCGTTCTATTACACCGTAATAGACAAGAACTATCGCAAACAACAAGCAGTGATAGGTTGCGCACTGTCGGCATTGTAAAATTTACTTACGGGGTTTCATACTTTTTCCCATGGTTGCACATTTCACAAGTACATGTGAATAATGCATACGCTGAATGGCGGTTTTCTGTAGCTATAATTTTGGGCTCGTATACATTAACATTTATTACGCAAGAGGTGTTTGCAATGGTGAATGCCAGTCAATAGAAATGACCTGCGGCAAAATGACAAAAGTCGCCACCCAATAGAAAACAGCAGTTATGAAGAAGTATTTCTTAACTCGCAGTAGTGGCTAAGCGACTAGTTTGCTACACTGCTTAGCTCAAGGTCGCATGTGCGATACCGGCTGTGGCGGCCACATTTCAAATTGCACAGACGTTCAGAAGTAGACCCGGTGCTGCGCAGTCAATAATGGTAACTGGTACCAGTGTGCCAAAAAGGAACGTTAATGCATGCTGCTTGGAGCCTCTTTTAACGCGATAGCGTTAAGGAGCTCGTGTCGCAGAAAAGCCGGTGTCGTCGGCGTCGGTGTCGGCGTCGGCGGCGTTGACCGTGAGCGATAAATCACGGCAGGCGCTTCATAAATAAAAAGCAACTTCCAAGATTGGCCCGGTGGGAATCGAACCCGGGTCTCCGGAGTGTGAGACGGAGACGCTACCACTCAGCCACGAGTTCGATGCTTTCAAGCGGTGCAAACGCGCTTCTAGTGAATGCGGTGTTGCCTTCGAAACGAGCCGTGGAAAGTTATACTGCGGTGTATATCGGTAATTATGAACATGTAACGTACAGAAGTCACAATTACACGAGTTGCGAAGTGCGTTTCCGCTGCATTTCTTCTGCGCTTTCCGCACACGCAGAGCCATCTTGCGGCAAACACAGAAGACCCCCTCCTCTCAATGTACGGCGCTGCCCCGACAGGAGGCGCGCCGCGCGCGCATTGGGACCGCTGCCAGGCGCGTCGCGGGACTCCCTCTCCCCTGACGACGCTTCGCCGTGCTCCCGGTTTAGATTACTATCTATCTCTCTGCCCGTGCCGATCACGACGTTTGGCTGGCGTAGATCGTTTTCCCTCCGAGACATCGAGTTCTTTGGTTCGTTTCGTTCGCTCAGGCACACGTTTCGTTGCCGCGCCGAACGCTGCGTTGCTCGACGCTCACCGCGTGATAGGTGGGCGCTAAGTCCGATGCGGGGCGCATCGTAAGTGATTGCTGTGCCGTAGCGCATTGTCTTATACCCCTTGGCGGGTCGACGGGAACGCTGTCGCGTCCCACTTTTGAAGGCGAAGCTTAAGCGTCCTCCAATTTTTGTTGGAATTTAGTGAACGTGGTCTACAGCAAATTTAGAATAAATAATGGCGACAAGGTAAGGGGACGGCGATAAAGACATATATAAAAAAGTACTTTGTCATACTAAATATGCCATCATGAATAAAATGAAAAGATATGGAGAGCCCCATCAAGCACTGCGACCCTTTGTCCTTCCTTCTTAACTGTAAATATGCAAACTTGCATAAAATGTTCCGCCCCCAAAAAAACTTCACTTTGAGGCGCTCCAACAAGTTTCCCAATGAAGTTGGAGGTAAGGCTCCAAAACAACAAATAGGTAAGCTTTCGTAAGAAACAATGGACCTCATCGAGAAACGACAAACACAAAACTGTAATCAAGATTAGCTTAAGAGGAAGCTTCTGCTCAGGTGTTCAAATCTAAATACATGTTAAAGGAGAATTCGGTTTTCTCGGCGACCACTGCACTAAACGTTACGAGCTGTGTTGCATATACAAGAAAAGCTTGAATTCTAGTGACTGTTTGCTTTGAATTTTTATTTAGATCGACAATACTTTACTAAAAATTCGCAAAAATCACAACTTTTCAGAAAATGTGACTCTCAAGTTTACAACTGTGTAACTGAGCAAAGAAAAATGATATCACAATTATGTGAATTGAATCTAATAGTACATCTCAACGGACAAAATTGATAGGATGAGCATGAATTCCAAAAAATTTGTAATATTGAAATACAGCTTTTGCGGAACCCTCGTATACAACGTAACAAATTCACGCAATATATAAATTTACACATTGAATTTGTCCGCTTTGAATGATCTAATGGATGCCGTTTATAGAACCGCGATATCTGCGCTTCGTGCAGAGCTAATAATTTGTAAACTTCGTGCTTCTATTTTTTTACCTTTTGAATGTCAGAAAGATCTTTCAACAAAATTCAAGCCCCAAATCAAAATTCTGCTTCCATGACTGGTAGAATTTAACTTTCTCCCTGAAATGCAAAAATTTAATTGAAATCAGTGCAGGCGTTATGTCAGAAAAGCGTTTTTGTGCGTTTTACATTTATTCTAAAATGCCGCATTGGAGTTGGGCCTTAGTTAAAGCTTCCTGTTACAAGTCAAAGCTGATGAAAAAGACGAACACAAGTGGTATTGGAAATTATTACATCACAAGGATTAAGGAAGTAGTTATATTCTTGTCGAATGAAACCAATGGGAAGGAAACTAGGCACAGAGAAAAACAAGGTGTATGCAGTGAAATATGAGTGGAGCAATACCATCAGCATTTTTGATGATATAGAAGAAGCAGCATAGCAATTATGTAGTTAACCATACAGTACACAGAATAGCCATGTCACCTTGATTGGAATTTGTGGTGAATAGGATACAGAAGTTTCATATGCACCTAGCGATGAGGTTAAAGGACTTTACAAGACATTTCGCGCGGAAACACAGCAGGAGAATGTGGAATAACAATAGATTTGTTCTAATGTGGAGGGGATCTTATACTCAAAAGGTTTGAGCATAATTCAGAAGATCCGTTACATCCGAGGTTGCAGCACTACATTCTCCGTTGTATCCGACGCGTGCCACAGCATGCTACGCCGGCTCTACCAAAGCTGGCGTCCGGCTGCGTGGTCTGACGGATGACCTGGTCACGTGTCTGCTACGGGGCTGCACGGCATGCTGCGTTGCTATCTAATCTTCTTTGAATAATATTTGATACCAACCACGCCTCCATATACAAAGCCAGTGGCTTTTACTGCCGCCGCACGAACACATTTGTGGACTGCCTTCAATATCCTCGTAAAATACTTCAGAACAGGTAAAGAAAAAAAAGAAATCATGATGCGCTTAATTCAAAGTTTTGATGACGAAAAAATGAAACCAAAATATGAGATATGCAGATTGTGCTGCGCTTCTATTTTTTTCATAGAGTTAACCTTCCCGATATCAAGCACATGCGCAAGACCAGCTCAACTGCAAATGGAGTGTGTTCTTTTCGTGATTTACCACCGCTTGCAAAGTGCGGCCTGACTTTCTTCGTGCTTAGCTGTCACTATAAGCCAAGGCTTTAAAACAATAAATGTCTTGCGCACAGTGCTGTTACAAACTAAACGCACAGCATGTATTTTTATCACTTGTTAAGAGCTTTGTCCTAGCAGATGTGGTGAGCAGTGAAAATCATCATTTGTCATAGATATTAACTCGAGAAGAAATTAGCCTGAACGTAGAGGTTCGTCAAGAAAGCAAGAAACATTAAGAGTCTGTAATACGATGCGTAAGGTAATAACCTCAAGGAGGCGACGCCTTTAACCAAAAAGTCAAAACGGAAAATGGGGCAATCACGAAACGTTATTGAGAAAGTAAAAGTAAACAAACAAACAAAGGAAAGGAATAGCGAAACTGGCCTTCAGTGTGTTTCAGGAAAATCGCGAGGCACTTTTACTTAATAATATCTTTCCTGCGTAAAAAAGAACGACATGCCCCGATGACTTTCACGCTGCTCGACCATACAGATTGCTACAGCTGCTTTTTTCGAAACCCAAACAGCTTGGCAGAAGGAGTGTTTGTGACCGCAGGAGCAGCCGCCTTTCAAGGCGGCTAGCTAGAGTCCAAAAAGATGAAATAAAATAAAACTGAAAACAAAATAACAATAACTTCGAACATAATGTTTAATGTTAGAGGTGAACGCATAGATTAGACATACGCATGCTGCCGATTTTTGTTTCTGCGTAGCTGTATTTGCTCCAGTTCCTTTCTTAAGAAAATCTTAAATACTGAGACTCTTAATATTTCTTTAGCTTAACCCTTCTAAGAATCCAATTCGTGACCGATAAACACATCTAACCACGGCATGAAACGGACTAGTCCTTGCCAAGCCGCGCGCTATGTAGCCATTGTGAAATCAAGCTTTATATGCAAAATATTGTCACAAGCCACAAACACGGGTGGCTTATCCCCCCAGTATGCCATAGTTTTTCCACGCAACGTTATGTTTGTCATGGAAGCGTTTTATTTGAGTGTACTTGTCGAAGAGGTTGAAGTGAGCGCAAAATAGACGTCGTGATGGGTTACAAGAATTGCACATTGCACATTGACAGAAGTGACGGTAGAGAGCATCTGTGTTTTCGGCTGTTCCTTTTTTCTGTAGCTTTTTAATATTGTGTGTACACAGTGATCGCGTCGTCCTTCGGGATGGCGGGCACACGTCCCGTGCAGCTTCCCGTCGACGCAGTTGACCCAGCGGCTGCTCGGCCGATTGGTGCCCTCTGTGCTACGACCGTCACCGACGTGGAGCTTCCAGATTCGGCAGATGACTCCACGGTGACTGAGATGGATTCCGACAGTAGCAGCTTCACGCCTGTTGAATCGCGCCGCCTGAAAAGGAAGTTGCGCCGGACATCAACAGCTGGTGAGTCGACTACAAAGACTGTTGACAAACTTGGCGCGTTACGCCGGACATCAGCAGCGAGGGAGTTGCCTGCAGAGAATGTTGACGCACCTGACGGGTTCTCTGTGGCTTTCGTAGCCACAACGGAGACGGCTAATTTGAATACAATCAACAGACAGCGGCTGTCCCAATTCTTCGACCAGCTGATTCCGGGACAAGTCCAAGAGGTGAGAATCAACGCTTGGAAGAATGTCCTTACGGTAGATGTGAAATCTCGGGCGTCCGTGGACAAACTGAAAGAAATTGGAGTGTTAGGCGGTATGCCGGTCCGCCCCTATCTCTCTCACGGAAAACGGACTTCCGCTGGAGTTATTACAGACGTAGACCCTGAAATAACAGACAGCGACTTGCGGACACTCATCAAATCTACGGCCAAGATAGTCGACATTCATCGTTTCGGCCGATCACAGTGTGTTAAAGTAGTTTTTGAAGCCGACTCTATCCCATCCCACGTCAAGGTGGGCTATGTGCGGCATCCTGTCCGTCTGTATGTTCCCAAACCTGTTCAATGCCACAAATGCAACAGGATTGGCCATGTGAGTGCTGTTTGCAGAAACGAAATATCCTGCCGTCGATGCGGTGGATCGCACCAGCATGACACTTGCAAGACGGAGACAGTCAAGTGCACCAACTGCTTCGGCGCTCATGAGGCGACGGCTAAAGACTGTCCTAGGATGAAGAACGAGAGGCTTATCCTGAAGAAGATGGTAAAAGAACACTCAAGTCACCAAGAAGCGGCCGCGTCTATTCGTCGCCGCAAACGTCGTTCCCGACACCGACGCCCAGAGTCACACGTCACTAGTCTGTCTCAGCCGACGTCACAGCAACTCTCAGCTCCGTTGCCTCTACGTATTGAGCTGCAGAATGATAAGACGCCGCCTGCTGCAGCGCCCCATATTACCACGGTGGTTCAGAAAGATGCGGGTACATTATCCACCTCCTCGGATGTGGAATGGCCTGCTCTGCCATCCAAAGTCGTCGAACCAACGCGTCCATCAATCCGTGCCGGTCCAGTGGACATTAAGGACAAGCCAGAAGACCAGCAGGTGAACGTTCTCCTGAAACAACTTTTACATTCCATGCGAACGCTGCTTTCAGGCCTCAATACGCCAACAGCAAGGGTTGTTGTTCAGTTTTTGGATGCAATTGAGCCGCTCTTGGCGGCATTGCAGTGATTCATTATGGCGCTACCACACAACCCCTCCTCTGTGTCGATGCACATACGTCGTAGTGTAGTGATGCAGTGGAATGCCCGAGGCCTGCGTGGTCGCCTAAGTGACTTCCGACAGCGCGTCCAGAAATACCGCTTCCCCGTGATTGTTATATGTGAGCCCAACATGCCTTCTGCTTTCCGCCTTTCTGGATATGTATTGCTGTGGTCTCGAGAAGCTGATGAAACCAGCAAGGTATTAGTGTGCATACGCCGAGATATTCCACACTACCGCCTTGTCCTCCAGCACCATAACACGAACCACTACATTTGCTTGACGTTAACGCTTAGAGGGCGGGTCTTCTCGATACTCGGCGGCTACATTCCACCCAGAGATCACATTGATTTCTCGTATCTGTCCTCAGCAATTCAGAGTTGCACAGCTCCCCATATTATTGTGGGCGACTTCAATGCTCATCACCCCCAATGGGGAAGTACAGTAATCAATAACCGAGGCAAAGCCTTGTCCGACTTTATGCACTCACATGATTTCGTCAATATTAATGATGGCTCTCCTACGTTTCTGCGTGGCACGTCCTACAGTAGCTCGTTGGACCTGACGTTTGTTTCCTCACGACTACAGTCTTCTATTAGCTGGTTCAGTGATGTGGAAACACATGGCAGTGATCACATACCAACGTATATCTGCGTCAAGTGGTTCGCACCTACCACTTCGTCTCATGTGCGGTGCACGGACTGGCCCACTTTTAAGACATTCGTGGAGAATTCCTGTGCGAATCTCGAGTCACCAACGCAAATAGAAGACTTGATCACGTCCGCCCTCGGTGAGGCCACGCGGACCATAGGTGCGCCTTCATCGGGGTCTCCTATCGACGTGGAATTCGAGAGGTTGCGCGCAGTCCGACGGCGCGCTGAAAGGAAATATAGAAGGACGAAATCCACGTACGATCTCGCCCTTTGTCGCCGAGCTCAACGACAAATAAAGCGCCATCTCGAGAAATTAGGAAGGAAGCACTGGAGAAAGTTCTGCTCATCACTGGATCCTCGCAAGCCGCTGTCACGTATTTGGCATGTAGTCAGGAGCCTACGTTTTCCCCCACAAGAAAGGTACCCTTTCAGTGCTCTGGCCCTTTACCAACGCCGCAATGATGTAGAGGTAGCGGACGACTTCTGCAAAATGATTGTGGGCACAACTCAACAAGCCTCTATCCAATTCGAAGTTTTTGCGCCACCTTCCTCAAGTGACCACTACGACTTGCTCTTTACGATGCCCGAATTAGAGGCTGCTCTTGCGTCGTGTCGGCACTCATCTGCTCCTGGCCCTGACGGGATCTCGTACTCGTCTCTGTCTCACCTTGGCCGGGCTGGTCGCACTGCACTGCTCAATTATTACAACGACACATGGGTCTCCGGTATTGTTCCGCAGCAGTGGAAGATAAGCCGCCTGGTTGCTCTCTTGAAGCCTGGAAAGACTCCTTATGAGCTTACCTCATACCGCCCAGTTGCATTAGCCAGCTGTGTTGGCAAGGTTATGGAACGAATGGTCCTGGCGAGGCTCGAATGGTTTCTGGAAAGAAATGATCTCTATCCGAACATGATGACCGGTTTTCGGCGGGGTCGTTCTTCAATTGACAGCGTCATTGACCTCGTTACGACAGTGGAACATGAAAAACGTCAACGCCGACTCGTCGCCGCTGTTTTCTTAGACATCAAAGGGGCCTACGACAACATCCTTCATGAAGCCATTCTCGATGCCCTAGATGACTTGGGTATTGGCGGCCGGCTCTACCTGTGGATTGTGAGCTACCTCAGCGGCCGTTTCGTTTACATGTCCACGCCTGACGGAGACACTAACCGTCATCAGGTATGCCGTGGAGTTCCTCAGGGAGGAGTTCTCAGCCCAACATTATTTAATGTGGCACTGATTGGCCTGGTGAGCGAGCTTCCACCTCACATCCACATCAGTGCATATGCAGATGACATCTGCATCTGGGCTTCTGGTACAACACGCCCACAACTACGCGCGAAATTACAACGGGCTGTGTCATCTACTTCACGATACATACGGCGTCAGGGTTTGCGCTTAGCTGCCGAAAAATGTGCTGTGGTTGCATTCACGCGCAAATCCGTCTGCCGCTACCCGATCTCCATTACCGGTGTCATAATACCTTATGTCTCCCACCACAGATTCTTGGGCATTATCATCGACCGCGATTTGTCATGGACGAGGCATGTTAATATGTTGAAGCAAAAACTTAATCTGTTTTGCCATGTTCTTCGCTTCGCAACAGGCATGAAATGGGGCCCCACGGAAGGCTCATTACTAAGACTCTATCAGTCTCTTTTCGTGGGCTACATTGGATACAGCCTTCCGATACTCTCAAACTTGAGCATTTCCTGCTTACGGACATTAGAAAGCGTCCAAGCGCAGGCACTCAAAATATGCCTCGGGTTGCCACGGCGTGCCTCCAACAAAGGCGCAATTGAGGAAGCCCATGTATGCCCATTACCGATATACCTGTCCCACGAACCACTTCGTGTGTATTTACGCTTACTGACGCGACACCATTGTCATCCATTGACGTCGGTTCTACATGAGCGACCGGACAGCAGTTTCACAAGTGCACTCCGTTGCCATCTACCCCACATAACATCAGGATATGCCCTTCCATACCACCCCGTCAAACCACCATGGGTGATGGTTCAACCTTCCGTATGCGTACATGTCCCCGGCATACTAAAGAAATCATTGGTTCCCGTCAGTGGACTACAACAACTTGCTCTCGCGTACATCTGGTCAGAATACCAGACATATGTTCATGTGTACACAGACGGCTCCGTGTCACCTAAGGCATCGACAGCAGCTGTGGTGATACCAGCCCAACAGATGACTCGAGGTTTCATACTAGACCATAATTCAACATCAACCGCTGCAGAGCTTGTGGCTATTCGAGAAGCGATTCGCCACATCTGCGGGGAAAGACCTCAGGAGTGGTGCATTTTCACGGACTCAAAACCCGCGCTGCAAATTTTGGGATGCTTCGTGCGCCACACCGCATATCAGGTTCTGGCCCTGCAGATCACCGAGCTACTTTCATACGCTCAAGAAAAACACCACCGCATAGTGTTCCAATGGATCCCGGGACACTGTGGGCTCAGCGGTAATGAGATGGCCGATGCTGCAGCAAAGCGCGCCCTCAGCAATGGCATGCGAACTGTAGTGCCATTCTCCAGACCGGACATCACATGCCTCCTGTCGGAATTAATGAGGAGTGCGACGAGAACATACTGGGCCCAGCCAGACGCTCGTCACGTCCGCCTTAAAAGCCTGGATCCCGATATGAAATTTCCTATTCTGCGTGGAATTCCACGCCCTCATACATGCCTGATACACAGACTGCGATTAGGCGTCGCCTTCACGCGCAAATATTTGCACATTATTGGACGGACAGATTCCCCGGACTGTTCAGTGTGTGGCGCTGTAGAGACTATAGAACATGTGCTCGTGGTGTGCCCTGAGTATGCGCGAGAAAGACTGACATTGGCAGATACATTGAGGCATTTCCACAATGGACCACTGTCGGAGGACCTCTTGCTAGGCGCGTGGCCACAGAGTTGGCAGACGACAGAGACAATGCGTGCACTTTCACGTTTCCTAGGTGACACGGGCCTGGACTCACGCCTGTGATACCAGTTGTGTAATGTGTCATTCACCTCGTTCCTCCCATTATCATCCATCATTATGACCCCTTTTCTTCCCCTCTTCCCCCTCCCTTACGTAGAGTAGCAGGCCAGATCCTCCATTATCCGGCCGACCTCTCTACATTTTCCAATCATTAAAAATACTTCTTCTGCACATTGCGTGACGAGTTCTATGGAGGAGACACATCGCAACTTGGGCGGGTCCGTCGCAGTTGCAACTGGTTGTTGACATACAAGGAAACACGAATAAAGGACAAAACCACTCGAGAAGCGACTGACGAGTGAGAGTTTATTGCAAATGTATCAGGCATACCGCGATATATTTGCATTTGTAATAAATTTCCCTACATTTGCGTTAAACTTTCCGTTTATGGAAGTATTCCGGTGGTGTCGTCTTCCTTCGAAGTTCGTGTCATTCGTTCACGGATTGGGTAATCAAGGAGTTATATGGAAAACAGCATTAAACGGAAGCTTGTCACCACATTTATGATAGAAGAGAGTTTTTCTCGTGGATTCTACGCATGGATGCGATCTTTCATCGCTGCCTAATCGCACTATGTTTTCATATCGTCAAGTTAATCGAGAAAGTGTCCTTTTACTCTCGTCGTTATCTTTTTGCTGCTTTTGAATATTTCTAAGTCACACCGTGAATAATATTTATTGCATGTTTTATTTCAATTCCAGTTTATTGCGCGTGCCACGAGTTGTGCTGTGCACTGGCACGCGTATTAGCTCATCTTTCACTGGCGACCGCGTTTCACCGGTTAACAAATGTTGAAAAGTTATCGTTCAGCGCGACACGCGCCTTTTTGCATATCTGGCTGGTTGGCTGGTTCTATCACTTGTCTGTTGTCACCGAACCTTGTTTAATAGGATTCTATGCGCGACATGAATTGTGCCATACTTTCTGGAAGGTACACGCGGTCTCCATTGATTGCGTTGAAAGCTTCGACGAGTCATCCATAAAAGCCGACGCGCTTAAGCCGCCGATGAGATTTTTATCGTCACCGCCCCTACTCGCCGCTGTGCTTGCAAGGTGAATATACCGGGGAAGAAAGCTTCGATTGAAGCCCACATGCTTAATATGGGGGTTCGTCGGTGGTTCATGGGGCGCGGCGCCATCTCTGGGACACGGAAACCCTTTCGTTGGAACTAAGCATAATGTGACGCCATATCGATTTAAAGCAGAAGTGACGTCATTCTTGTCGTCAAAGGTGGGAAATTTCTTTTCGTGGCCTGACACTGGACCTGTATGCTCAATTGCGCCGTAATTCGACTCGATGGCGTTTCGAGCTTTCAGCGCACAAAACGATGCAGCAACACATGAACATCACATCCGTACACACAACATCATTTCATCGCCGGCCACGGACAGCATTGGGTGTTGGATGCTGGCTGCCCTGTCGGGGTCCAAGCCTGTCGGTCAGCGCGGCTGCTGGAAGGCAGCTAAAGTAAACAACTGTCTGGTGATCGTAACACACTACTTTTGACTGAACACGTAACAACGGGGAAACACGCCTGGGTGTCAAGAATGGCGAGCTGTGAAAGAAGATTGCCACACAGTTACGACAGGGCGACACGACGCGCACCTCTCCCTCTCCGTCGCTGCAGCTGGGAGGCGTTCAAAGAAGCGGCCTTTGCGCTGGAATCCGCCGCCTTACTCCAGCCCCTTCGACATTGTGACGGAACTAGTTCGGTGTGTGAACAATGATTCCGGAGTTCCCCAACGCGGAGCTGATTTGACACGCATGGACAAGCTGCCGTGGGGACGACGTATTTTGGAGCGTCTCACGCTTCGGCCTAGCACGGAACAACGAGCGACCCTCGATCGGCGCCGATAGTTTCCCGGAACGGCACCCCGCGCGGTTGCCTCTGTGTACAGAGCGCGGTTGCCTTTGTGTACGTAAACTGGTCTGCAGAGCAGCGGCGAGTTGGTGATGAGTAAACGAACAGTCGCCGCGTCGTAGGACCGGCGCATCGAGTGTATAAAAACTGTGGTTGTGCGAATGCTGAGGACACTTCTCTTGAGCAGTCATGTTAGACTGAGTCACTTCTCTCATGCAGTCCTGTTGGACTAATACTCTTTTTCTCAAGCAGTCATGTTAGACTGATTTAGTTTCTGTAAATAAACCCTTTTCCTCGTTCTCGATGAGAAGCAGTTCTTCACTTCATCAACGATCTCAGCGCAAATAAGTTGGACGACGGCCTGGGCCAGCTACCTTCGAATTCATGCCGTACTCCAATCTTGGCAAAGGACCACGGACGATGGGATTGAGCCCCCAATCCTGACAACTGGCTGACAGCGGTGGGCTGGACTTTGCGACATGGTGCTGTATCTGCGGTGAGTGCTTGGTTTTTGCTTTGACTCTCTAGGCTTCATTTTGTGGTTGTTCTGTTTAGAACAGTAGGGAAGCTAGATTGTTGTGTGTTAGCTAGGTTGTGTTTTCTTAGCTAGATTTAGAGAGCAGAATCAAGGCAGTAAAGCAGCAGTCATGGAGTTAAGGACACTGCTGAGAGACGAGTTGTTGATTGTTGGTGAGGAACTGGGCCTAGATGTACGCAAGGAAATGCTCAAATCAGAATTATTGGAGCTAATTTCCAATCAGGCCAGTGAGCAAGATATTGAAATGGGATTGGAACTTTTCAAATAGAGAGAGAAACGGGAAAAAGAAAGAGAAGAACGGGACAGAGAAAACCGAGAGAGAGAGGAACGCGATAAAGATCGCGAGTTTCAGTTAAGGAAAATGCAACTTGAACTTGAAAGCAAACGTTTGGAGTTGCCTCAAGGAAGTGAAGGCGCTCTGGGTCGATCAAGTGAGGCAGAATCGTACCGCATGGACAGGCTATTAAAGCCATTTGAGGTCGGGACCGACATAGGCTTGTTCCTAAGCAATTTTGAAAGGACATGCGAGAAGATGAACTTCGGCCCGAGTACATGGCCACAGCGGTTGCTGTCTATGTTGCCGTGTGAGGCGGCGGAAGTAATCGCCAGATTGAGTGTGCAGGATGCATATGATTATGCAAAAGTTAAGGCTAGTCTCCTGAAGAAATACCGCCTTTCAGCCGAAGCTTTTCGGCAAAGGTTTAGGAGCACAGGCAAGAAAGATAGTGAGGGCTATCCGGAGTTTGCATATAGCTTAAAGGCCAACCTAGTCGAGTGGCTTAAAAGCGCGGAAGCGTACGACAGCAGAGACATGATCATTGAATGCATGTGTCTAGAGCAGTTTTACAAAACCATCCCCCAAGCTGTGAAACTGTGGGTGCAAGACAGAGGTAATGTAAACACTGTGGAAAGGGCGGCTGAATTAGCCGAAGAGTACGCAACCCGTAGAAAGTTGAACGCCGAGGAGGGAAACTGGGACGGTCGAAATGGACCGCGGAAACCATTTCCGTTCAAAAAGGGTGCGCAAACTAGACGATCCGAGCCTGTAGACATGGCGGAAAAGCCCGCAGAAAAGAGCGAGGAGAAACTTAACGGAGAAACCACACAAAAAGAACAGAAAAGAAAATTCGAATCTGTTAGACCAATTCGCTGTTACAAATGCCACAAACTGGGACATATAGCTGTAAACTGCGAGAAGTCTAGCGTAGTTTTTTCCTACGTGGAGGAAAAAGATGAGAATATGGAACTTTTAAGTCCAATCTCCACGACCTGCAAGTTAACGGAAAACCATGCCGAGTGCTAAGAGACAGTGCCGCCACGCTGGACATTGTCCATCCGTCTTACGTGATGGTAGATGACTTCACCGGAGAAGTAGCATGGATAAAACAGGTTGTAGAAGAACACAGCGTGTGTCTGCCCATGGCCAAAGTCAAAATCAGTGGACCATTCGGGGAGCTAGAGACTGAGGCTGCAGTTTCCAAATTTTTGTCACTGCAGTATCCCTACATCTTTTCGAATCGTTCGAATCAGTTACTGCGTGACAGAGGGCTCAAACTGGGAGAGGGCATAGTACAGGCATTGACCCGAGGCCAAGCTCGTAAGATCGCGGCGCTTTCGGCTGAAAATGCTCAAGCTCCTCCAGCTGAAGCAGCAAAGGGGATAGCTTCAATACCCGAATCCGAGCTAGGCCCGAGGGACAAAAGAAGAGTTGAGGAGAGCCTGCCAGTTGACCAGCTCAATGAGAGCGTAGCACTAGAGTGTCAGAGTTCTAGCCTGCAGGAAGAGCAAGCAGACGCGCTCACAAGCGAGACAGGGTCGTTATTATCACCGGCCTCAAAGAACTTTGATCAACTCTTACGCGTGGATAGAGAGTCACTGGCAGCTGAGCAAAAGAATGATGAGAGCTTAGCTAAATTACGTGACACAGCTAAAGAAGGCATTGCTAGTCGCAACGTAACGATCCATGAGAGAGGAGGATTGTTGTATCGGCATTACAGAGATCGAAAGGGTAGGATTTTAGATCAGTTAGTCATACCTACTAAGTATCGGGAGGACCTTTTGAGTCTTTGTCATGGAAATGGGTGGTCCGGCCACCTAGGCATAAACAAATCAAAGGAAAGATTGCTTATGGAATACTACTGGCCTGGCTGTTTCAAAGATGTAGAAAACTTTGTAAGATCATGCGACGCCTGCCAGCGTTCTGGTAAACCAGGAGAGACATGGAAAGCTCCACTGAAGGTAGTGTCCTTAATAACAGAGCCTTTCAGACGACTGGTAATAGACACGGTAGGGCCTCTTCCAAAAACAAAATCAGGCTACAGGTACTTGTTTACCATGCTGTGTCCGGCTACCAAGTTTCCAGAAGCAATCCCTTTGAAAGAGCTCAGCTCCACCGAAGTAGTA
This sequence comes from Dermacentor albipictus, assembly GCF_038994185.2. Taxonomy (NCBI): domain Eukaryota; kingdom Metazoa; phylum Arthropoda; class Arachnida; order Ixodida; family Ixodidae; genus Dermacentor; species Dermacentor albipictus. Next base: position 62,801,756 of record NC_091830.1, read on the forward strand.
GACGCGCTTTTGACAGTGTTTGCACGAGTTGGGTTTCCAGCCGAAATTCAGGCAGATGAAGGGTCAGTATTCACGAGCGCGCTGACTTCCACATTCTTGCAAAAGTGCGGGGTAAAGTTAATACACAGTTCTGTCTATCACCCTCAGTCAAACAGTGTAGAGAGGTGACATTCGGTGCTTAAGCGAGTTTTGCGTGCGCTCTGTTACGAGCACCAGGAGGACTGGGAGAACTGTCTGCCGGCAACATTGTTTGCTTTGCGAACGGTTTCACATGAGGCGACAGGGTTCTCACCAGCAGAACTAGTGTATGGGAGGACACTCCGGTCTCCACTGAGAATGTTAAGAGAGATGTGGGAGGAAAGAGGGGAGAGTCCAACCGTGGTTGAATACGTGCTAAATTTACTGGAGCGGCTAAGCGCAACCCAAGAACTAGTCGGAAAGAACATGGCACTAGCTCAAAAGAACGCCAAATTCTATTACGACAAGAATGCGAGGCTTCGTACGTTTAACGCCGGAGACCAGGTAATGATCCTCAAACCTTCAAGAAAGAACAAGCTTGAAGTTCACTGGGACGGGCCCGTTAAAGTGTTGCACAAACTTTCAGATACTAACTACGCTTTGAGAATGCCCGGTCGCAGGAAGGAAGTGAGGATATATCACTGTAATTTGATGAAGCCGTATGTAGAGCGGAGCGGAGTCGTTAACTATACTGTTAAAGAGCCGGATGGCATTGGTACCAAGTTTAAGGAGTATAGGGCAACCTCCAACTCTGAAATCGGCCTAGAAGAAGTAGTAGAACACTCGGTAAGCTCGCATGCTCTAAGACCCGAGCAGCTAAATGAGCTAAAAGGGGTGTTAGGGGAATATCTCGACAGATTCAGCGATCGGCCAGGTAGAACCGAACTGATAACGCATGAAATTGAGCTGACCTCTACCGAACCAGTAAGATCAAAACCTTACAGGGTGTCTCCAAGACAGAGAGAGATTATGGAGGCAGAGATACAGCGCATGCTAGAGTTGGGAGTTATTGAGCCCGCTGAGAGTGACTACACGTCACCGCTAATACTCGTAGAAACCCCTAACAAGGACCCTCGTCCGTGTGTTGACTACAGGAAGTTAAATGCGATCACTAGGGATCTGCTGTACCCGATACCCAACATTGAGGAACGAATTGAAAGAGTTAGCACTGCTAAATACATTTCAACTATAGATCTCGTGCGGGGGTACTGGCAAGTTCCCCTTTCAGAAAGTGCCAGCCGCTATGCCGCATTCATCTCGCCTGTAGGCACTTTTCGCCCTCTCGCACTCAGCTTCGGGCTGAAGAACACGCCGTTTAGCTTCTCTAGGTTAATGGATATTGTCCTAAAGGACTTGCAGGAGTTCGCCTTACCTTATCTTGATGATGTGGCCATTTTTTCGGACAGCTGGGAACAACACGTATCGCACCTCAAACAGGTGTTCTCACGGTTGAGGGAAGCCGGCTTAACGATGAAAGCGGAAAAGTGTAGGTTTGGTTGTTCGCAGGTTACTTATCTGGGCCATGTTGTCGGTCAGGGCATGAGACGGCCGGCTGAGCTGAAAATAGCGACGATTGGAGAATTTTCTCAGCCGCGCACGAAAACGGACCTTCGTTCATTTTTGGGACTTGTGGGGTACTATCAACGGTACATTCCGAATTACTCGCAATTGGCAAGTCCATTAACAGACGCCCTCCGAAAGGGAGCACCGAGTAACGTACACTGGGATAAGGACAAAGAGAACGCTTTCCAAAGTTTGAAAACGCTACTGGTTTCTCGCCCTGTGCTTCGCGCACCAGACTACACAAAGGAATTCATAGTTCAATGCGACGCAAGCGACAGAGGTATGGGCGTGGTACTTAGCCAGGTCGGCGACGATAACGAGGAGCATCCTATCCTCTACGCCAGCCGTAAACTAAATGTAAGAGAGGAAGCCTACAGCGCTTCAGAGAAGGAATGCGCTTGTTTGGTTTGGGCCGCCCAGAAGTTGTCGTGTTACTTGTACGGAGCGAAGTTCATCTTCGAGACCGACCACTGTCCTCTGACGTGGCTCAATCAAATGTCACACAAAAACGGCCGCTTGCTCCGATGGAGCCTCACTCTCCAAGAGTACAACTTCTCCGTTAGATATAAGAAGGGAAAGTTGCATAGCAATGCGGATGGTTTGAGCAGGCTAATTTGAATTCTGCGTTTGAGGGTCCCGCCTAAATTTTGGGGTTACTAGTGTTAGCTTTTCTTTAGGCGAAGAAAATCCCCTCTCATTCAGCAGAATTCCCTCCATTAATTGCTGAATTTGTCAGCAGGAATTTGCTTCAGAAATTGGCATAGTGAAATGTAGCATTTTTTTTTGTTTCTGCACTTATGTTGTTGTTGTTTTTTTTGAAGCCTAGCGAGTCTAAAGTGAGAGCCAATGCGCGTCATCTCGGCGCAGAGCCGTGTTGTGGGATTCATTTTGCAGTTGCCTGTCCTTGTTGGATGTTTTGGGGCGTGACATCAATGCACAAGTGGTCGCTGCGAGCCAAGACATCAATCCCCCCCTGACCAGCAGCCGTTCTCTTCCTGCCTAGCGGTTGTCAGCGCTAGACAGTCGAGACTTTCCGGGCCCTGGAGGCGCTGTCAAGAATGGCGAGCTGTGAAAGAAGATTGCCACACAGTTACGACAGGGCGACACGACGCGCACCTCTCCCTCTCCGTCGCTGCAGCTGGGAGGCGTTCAAAGAAGCGGCCTTTGCGCTGGAATCCGCCGCCTTACTCCAGCCCCTTCGACATTGTGACGGAACTAGTTCGGTGTGTGAACAATGATTCCGGAGTTCCCCAACGCGGAGCTGATTTGACACGCATGGACAAGCTGCCGTGGGGACGACGTATTTTGGAGCGTCTCACGCTTCGGCCTAGCACGGAACAACGAGCGACCCTCGATCGGCGCCGATAGTTTCCCGGAACGGCACCCCGCCCGGTTGCCTCTGTGTACAGAGCGCGGTTGCCTTTGTGTACGTAAACTGGTCTGCAGAGCAGCGGCGAGTTGGTGATGAGTAAACGAACAGTCGCCGCGTCGTAGGACCGGCGCATCGAGTGTATAAAAACTGTGGTAGTGCGAATGCTGAGGACACTTCTCTTGAGCAGTCATGTTAGACTGAGTCACTTCTCTCATGCAGTCCTGTTGGACTAATACTCTTTTTCTCAAGCAGTCATGTTAGACTGATTTAGTTTCTGTAAATAAACCCTTTTCCTCGTTCTCGATGAGAAGCAGTTCTTCACTTCATCAACGATCTCAGCGTAAATAAGTTGGACGACGGCATGGGCCAGCTACCTCCGAATTCATGCCGTACTCCAATCTTGGCAAAGGACCACGGACGATGGGATTGAGCCCCCAATCCTGACATGGGAAACACCGTGCCATTAGAATTCACGCAAGCGTTGACGAGCAAAACAACACAATCTGTCAAGTGGGAGAGGGGGGGGGGGCGTACAGCAGCAAGTGAAATTTACGAGCGTGCCCTTCTGCACACTTGTAGTTGATAGTGGCGTGAACAGCCCGCTTTTCGCGGGCGCTGCACAGTGCGTGTTTATAGTTATGACAAAGTAAAGGAAAGCTTTGCTTTCTTTCCGTGGTGCGAGTGTATAACATTGATCGGGAATTTTATTTTCATCAAATAAAATCGGGCTGCGTTTTGTATTAATGAAACCAAGTTCTGCTTTTCTCATTGTTTGTTACCTCCTCACATCATCGCGCTTCAATCACTGCTTCCACAACCACCCTTGCTGATGTCGGTGACAATTGGTTCTAGACTGCTTTGCGCCCGAACCTCTGCAACCCATTTCGATCGAAGTTGATCAGTTAGTAAAGACTCAGGGTAGCGTTCAAATAACTGGCTAGAGAACAAGAGTATGTTTTTTTTTGATAGTCACATCAGCCCGTTAGTAGTCAGGCTAAGAGTTTATCTAGGCGAAGTGCTCGCAGAGTGCCCGGAATCCGAGTAAAAAAAGGTAAGATAAATTAAAAAGGAATTTTATTGGACACACACCCTCCTGTGATGGATGAACGGCAAACTACCGACATCACTCGCCGCAGCAGGGCCGTGGCGTCGCGCTGCAGAGCTAAAGGTCGTGGGTGCGATCCCCGCCGCGGCGGTCCACCCCTATTATGGCGGATCGCACACCCGTGTTCCGTGCATTGGGTGCACGTCGAACAATCCAAGGTGGTCGATTTCAACCCGCAGTCACCGAGCATGGTGTATGTCACACTCACATTGTAGTCGTGGTGCACACAATTTCCAGAATATATTTAGTTCTTTAGCTTCCCGATGCCGTTGAACAGGGCGCAATCAATGTACTCTATAAGCACTAAATTATCTGGCTGAAGATTTCAGGATAACAGCTTCGCTTGTTGAAACGCTATAGCGCCCAACGAGTATTGACTTAACTATCTGTCCCACTCACATTGTGGTCGTGGTAGACACAATTTTCAGAATCTATTTAGTTCGTTAGTTTCCCGACACCGTTGAACCGGGCGCAATCAATGCACTCCTTAAGCACTAAATTATCCGGCTGAACATTTCAGGATAACAGGTGCGCTTGTTGAAACGCTATAGCGCCCAACGAGTATTGGCTTAACTATCTGAGTTAACACATAGCTAATTTATCCAGCAACAAACTTTGGCTTAACTAACGCTTCGTTATTGAATAACTGCTGAGGCGTGAACGAGTAGCAGTGTCATACATTGCTATAATGAATTCAGGCCCTTTTTTACGCTTCGTTCTCGCTCTGGAAGCTATAACGTGGATTACTTTTAGCATCATGCAATTTCTCATGTCCTATCGCCGTCCGTCGTTTATAGTTTTCTTGTGTACGCTTCGTTGAGCTCGACTCAAAGATAGTAGGCTGCGCACACAGTTCTTTTGCGAAGTTACTCTGTTGATGTTGACAGGCTACTGTGTTTGTGCCACAAATGAATAAACGGCACAACTCTAACGTTAAAAGCCAAAAGAAGGTACTAAGCATCAGCGAGCAAGTTCACCGTGAGTGCCCAATCTCGCGCGCAACAGCAACGCCGCCACGCGGCTTCATATTTCACGCGTTACGCGATAAAAAAACACACTGCAATTTTTGATCCGCTGGACACTTCGATTTTCTTCATCGGCCCTTGATGCTGTGCCAGTAACACACCCGGAAAGTCTCAAGGACGGATGATTTGTCCGCGGGATGTTCTCTAGAGAAGTTCTCATTAAACATGATGCGATTATCACATACGCGCGCGCCATGGATCTGCGCTCGGTAATACAGGAGACTAGTGCGACTTTTTTTGATGAAATTTCTATCCGTGAAGCAAGTTGCGGAACACGCCTGGATGAGTGAGGCTTATGCTATGTGTGAGGCATGGATTTGTGGTGCCAATGTTGGAGTCTTAAACCTTATAAGATTGCGATGAGAGTCTACCGAAGAATCCGCTATTCACTTTCTTTGAATGATTCAAAAAAAGAAGAAAAAAATAAGAAAATTACGTACATTCATTGTTCGAGCCCATTAGAAATATAGTGAGATTATTCTCTATCAAAGGGAAACATCAATCAGAAAGGAGACCGATTCTCTCGATGCATAATGCGCGCTCTTTCAGAAAGAAATTTGCTCGAGGCGAGCCGAGAAGCGATGCTTATTCTTTACAGTTGCGGATCTCGGGGGAAATTGTCTCATTTTCCAATTAATAGAGCTTGCGGGGACCGAGAAAAACAAACAAAAAAAAACGAAAAGAAGAACGAACTCGCTCTTTCGTTTTTCATAGCCGGTGCTCGAGAAATTCTCATTCGAGATCCTTAAAAAGCTCGTGAATCTCCCTTTTGTAAGGAAAAAGAAGGAAAAAAAAGAAAAAAAAAGAGCCCTGACACACAGAGCTGACATAAAAGACAAAAACAATAATATATAAATAAAACTTAAAATTAGAATGAAATAGCATTTCTCTCTTTAAAGCATTCCAAAGGAAATGATGTCGAAGAAGTATTCTAAAGGCACAAATATTTCAGTGGAATAGTGCCAAAGGCTCCTTAAAATTCTTGCTGGCACTTTATTTGTTTCAATAAGGTTTCTTCTAGTGTTCGCATTCGGTTCCATTCAGCTGTTGTCATTTGTATAGTGGGTTTGAGCCATTAACACCCATTAGTCGATCACTAAATGGTCACTGTAAATTTACACGTTTTCGACGCATGTCTTTCATAGAAGGACAAAGCGTATATGCTTGAGTTCCATCCTACAATTGAAGAGCTCATTAACCCAGCGATCGGTCGCGAAGATAGGTCCGTATAAGCGTTATAGAACGCTTGCGTCAACGTTAAGAATCTGCAAAAGAAAAAAAAAAGAGAGAGGGCGCTCGCTGTTGCCCACATGTCCACACCATCAGACGAACCAAGGCGCAGCCAAGGGTATTGCTTTCGCAATCTTCCAGGCTTAACCAAGCTAAGCCTTCAGCCAATTTTTCAAGCAATATCACAAGGTGGTCGCAGCACTGGGGAAGCTACACGAATTCTTAGCCAATAGGACGGCTGAATGCCCCTCGAGATGTGCTCGTCCGCGCTGCGTCATCTGCTCAGCGTCCGCTTGTCTTCCTGTTACATTCTCCATCCTAGGTGGATTGACGAGAGGGATGTTTTGGTGTCGTAACCATAAGCTGCGTTTACATGCATGCGACAGCAGAGGTTCGTTTTACCTGTACGCCTTCCCCGCTGTTATCTGACAGCCTCTTTAGCAAGTAGCACCGGCGAATGCCCTTACATATGTTCAAATGCGCCACAGCGTCTACTCAGTGTCCACTTGGCGTTTGCTCGCTACCATCATTACGTACCATGCTAGAGCGGGGTAGTAAATTTATAATGCAGTGAACACTAGGCTTTTATAGCATTCCGCATCGTCAACGCAACACGGATGCATATGCTGTGACGTCATCTGCTAACTAGAAATGAAACCGGTTTCACGGATCGTTGCCATGTCCGTAGTCTTAGGAGCATAAAAACAAGCAGCCGATCGCAATAATTTCCACAAAACATACCTAATGATTTGACCTCACCTCGAGATGAAACTTACCGATGACGGATTTGGTCGCTTGTTCCTTGCTGACAAGGTCGGAGAGCCAGTAACAAGCGCGAATTCGGATCAAAGTGGGTGGTCGACAATGCATGGGTGCTGCCGTGTTGCCCCGGTTAGGGTGGCGATCACGCTAACCAGCGGTCAAGGCCAGAATAATTCTCGGTACGCGACGTGCATGCACAAAGGTCCTAACATATCACGTATCACTGTACCGTATCGTGCAGCGAGCAAGAATAAAACTATCTAGTGTTGCCAATGATCAGCCAGTTACGCCCGGAACAATATAGAGCAGCGCAAGGATGTTGCCTTCGTACGTCTTGTGCAATCGCCAGTGGTGCAATCAGCTTGTCGAATGGAGTATAGGCTGCTACAGATGCCGGACACCGTTTTTTTCCCTCTCAATGAGCCATATGATGCTTTCGAACGAAACCGTTAGTAACAGGCATAAATGACTTGAAAAGGCCCTATGAAAAGAAAGGACAAAATAGAAAGGCTAATTTACAACCAAAGGGCTTATTCGAAAACTATCGCACAAATACAGACAGTGACGACGCACATTCAGCATTCCGCTAAAAGATACGACGCATGCTATCGAAAAATGGCTTTGAGCACGTTTTGTTTATTGCGGTGAAGGGGTCATTTGCCGAATATTCTTTTCCTGCTGCAATCAGTATGCTAGGCATACGAGCCGTTGCGGGAACAATAGCGCTGAAATAATTTCAGGTAGGCAGGCCATGGGTGGCTGGCGTTGCAATGAAGCGTGGAGGGGGGCGAACCGCTTTTTAAGGCGAAATCCTTGAAAGGGTCTATGTTGGCGGCGCCCTTGGCGAAACTGTGCCGTAACCAAATATGGCCGACGCCGCAAAGTGTAAGAAAAAGCGCGTCAAGAAAATGCTTGGACTGTCGTCACGTTTTTTAGGGACGTTCCAATAATGAAAATAAATTAGTGTCTTCGAAAAGAAAACTTCGCGCATTTCTCTCTTGGGAGGAGCGGGGGGTAAAGAACCCGGGCCTCTGGGGTGTGAGACGAGCACGCTTCCCTGCATGAAGCGACGGCTGATCCACGGTTCTGGCGAACTAAGCGTGTGCCTAGTGCCTGCGTGATTGCACGCGTCACTTTGCAGCCATCTCGCTGACTAGTGCGTGCGTCGTTGGGTGGCGGACGTGACGGTGCTCAGGAGGTGGCGCCACGTCATGAGTTCATGAAATGAGCGCGTGGATGACGCTCCGAGGCCTACAAGCGTTATACTGCTTTCGCATTCCCAAACGTACGCAGTCTTAAGCTTAGCAGTTGCTGTCGCGCCAGTTATTGTTGCGCACAAAAACGTCACAGTCGAAGCGGCGGCGAGTGATGAAGGAGCGTGCACGATCTTGCGGCTTGCGAGGATGGCCGCTGTGCGTTCCGCTGCGCTTTAGTGATGAGGTTGCCTTAGCACCACACGCGTAATTCCCACTGCGGCACGTTGTGTGCTGCAAGAAGTCTAGCCCCGATGGTATGACTTATTGCATTACCAATATGTCTTGGACAGAAGCCTAAACCCGATTGCATAACATCACCGATTACAAAATGTGCAGCAGGCATTCGCATTCTTGTGCTACAATAGTGCAACACCTGCTGAACTTTTTTTCAAATTACTTTTGCTTTGTCGATGCACAGAGACAAATTTACAAGAGAAATAACTAATGCAGCGAAAATTGCTGCAGGTTTGGGCACTTATTGCGGGGACGTTCGATTCCCTTGCACTTCGTGAACTAGTCCAAGAAGTGCTTTACTTAGCTGCTCGTTCAGCGGTGAAAGCATGGCGCCCTCTACACCCGGTGCTGTTCCTTGTAAAAAGTGCAGATGAAGGACCTTCTGAAGAGATCGTTGTTTCGGCACGCAATACAACAGGATTTATTTAACTTTTAATTAAAATTCAAATCCAACTTCTGAGCGCCTTCCACCTTTGGGATTGCCGTTGTCAGTGTCATAAACCAACAAAGGAGCAGATTATTTCTCCGGCACCATGGCAGTAGATAACGCAACAAGAAATTTCAACGTGCTGCTTACGAAAATTCTGCTATTAATTGCCAGTTAGGGCACCCGTGTGCACCAAAGGAGCCAGTATTCGTACTTTGCCCTCGAACATCCCCTGAGACAGGCTGAAAAATGAGCATCGACTCGAAATCAACGTAGTTGTTTCTTACAAGCGGTGCACGCTATCAAGGTATCCGATTTGTTTCTGCTTCATCAGCTTACGCGCCGGCATTGCAACCAGACCGTTATACTGCTCATTATCGCTGTCGTAGTACTGCCAAACAGCCACTGTCCATAATTTTCATTACGGCACGGCAGCCGCGAAAGTGACCATATCATTAATTCGCCGCGAAATCAGAGCACGCTGGACAATTTCGACAACGAAAGGCAAGAGATGCGAATGCAGAAGCAAGGGACCCGCACCCCATCGACACGTTTGCATTGGTTTTAAGAAGGCCTTGACGTGGCGTTCCGGCTGTCATTAAAAACCGGTACTGGTCGAGCTTCGAATTGCTTAGCGAACTTGTGAAAAACAGGGCGCGAAAAAAAAGAAACAGAACATATGTAGGCACTCCGTCCCTCACACCCCGAAAGAAAAAAAGGAATTTAGTATATGTGTCGATAGTATGCATCAGTGTATCAAAATAAAATAGGTATTCTCAGTGCATGGCATTTGTGGTGACATGCGTGCGTTGCGAATTCAACGTTGAATAAATCTTTTAGATGTCGATTGTGGCATCAAAAACGATTGTACTTCTTGAGCCAGATTGCTCTCTGAGACTGACATTATATGTGCGAAGAATCCAAATGACTATCTGGCTAATTAACAAAGTTTCGCTCATTAACTTTTACACTAATTATTACATGGCACATACTGCAACCTACGAATTATAGCCGGTGACGTCGAACATCATATCCACTTGGAATGATTTCTGAGGATGACTCCTGTTTGAAGATGTGCGCTTGCATTGTTTTAGACAGAATGCATTGGTGTTCCAGTAATTTGCGAGCTTCAATGCATAAAAAGGTGTTCCGTATAAAAAGATATTAAGTGGTAGAACACTACAGTTTTACCAGAAGTTTGGCTGCTCTTATCTCAAAACGTGCACTGCAATTAAAATTCTGAGTGGATTTCCCTTCTTAAATCAGTGGGTTGAATTCGTGTATTCCAATATGTATGCTTTAGAATCAATTACAAAGTTGAATTGTTTAGGAAGATGATTTGGCCATATTGCCTATGACGTAAAGCAAGCAGCGCTATGTCTTTTCGTTATTATGTTTTTTTCATATTTTTTTGCTTTATTTTCTATTTTGGATAGTACACTTTCTTAAGTTGCTACTTGATCACTTTGATTTTCGGGGAAGGTAAGGTCCGCCACTCCTAGTAATCCAGCTCAATGAGCAGACTTGTGCTTTATGGCACAGGCGATTAGCAAAACTTCTGTTAACTGCATCAAGACAGACAAGCAGAAGTCCACCCGGTATATGTGTTTGGTCGAATAAACCATTTGTTCAAAGCTAGTGCTAGTGTTGCGCGCTTCCTTTTCGTCGCCATATCTTCAAGCGCTTTACATTTGTCGCAGTGCTGGACCAACGTTGGCAAATGTCAGCCCTTATATAAGAAAAACAAGATCGATCCGATAGCACGATGGTCCAACTTTACCCACTTTGGGCTTATATGTAGCAGAAATAACGGACAGATCACGAAGACTAGGGTTCTATATTAACGCAACGCTTCAAAGCGCTAGTGGTCTCAAGGAAGCATGAAAGAAAGTGGCACGCGACGCTGCCGCCAGATGTTTCACAGAGTGACTTTGGCACAAGGGAAGGATGCGTGCGATCGTGCCCTAAGGGTTAGAGCACTGGGCTGCTGGGCGGTAAGACGGAGGTATGGTGTCATAATCGGACACTGTTTTGATGTCGGTGGGCGGCTCCTTCTCTTTGCAAAAGCGCAGTACGAATTTAGCTTACCTGGGGTATGGCCCGTCGATGCACGATCTCAAAGTGGTCGGCACTGCTGAGAGTGCCGCAGTCACTTGGCATTTGCAGTCATGGCCTTCGTGCGGAGCACAGCGGCGAACTCTGACCAGCGAAAGAAACGAAATTGCAGTTTTAGGCTCACGTGACACGGTACCGTGATGCTTTTGGACCACTGCGCGTGCGCCTACTATATCAGTGAGTACCCCTACAGGTTAACTTGGTTGCATAAACCCATGGCAACGTTCAGACAAACTCAGACCACCCACTTCCATTCGAATTAGCCCTCGCTAGATCAGACAATAAATGATAAAATAGGAGTCATTAGGTCTGAAGTTGAGAAAAATTTATCAGCGTTTTGTCGCTGTTATTGAGATCAACTGTTTGGACGCTGCATGCCAGGAGTGATGGCAGCGAGCCGAAGAAGTGTTTTTATTGGAGATGGTGCCACATCACTAGACTTCGTGATGCGTTGGTGATGTGGGACGCTCTAGAAGCCATATTGTGTACTACATAATAAATTGGTTCTACTCTCCAGCACGGTACGAGGGGGCATCTTGAAATATTGGGCTCTCCCGCACCCACCCCGCACGCTTCGGATTTTGCGGAGAGGTGGCGCGCATGCACCGAGAGCCTAACATATCACGTGTCTCGGAAAGCTACAGCTCCTTATTAGGATACATGCTGGTGTACCGCATTTGAAGTTCTCTGGCTCAATTCCTTTCTTCATTTAAAAGCGAGACTTTCAACTGCGACAACGGATGTTGGGAGGAACGGCGGTCGAAAACGTCCGCGCAAAGTGCTCGCGCAGTGTTTTGAAGTAAATTTATTTTTAGAGAAGTGTTTGAGACAGCGCCGTGAAATGCAGAGGAGTTGGTGAGCAGGTCATGGGCAATCAAACTTAGTTAGTAACAAGTATTAATTGGGGTATTGTGGGAAATTTCCCAATGTATGTCGTCGCCGTGAAACAGCATAATTACACGAGAAATCAAAGAACCAAATTGATTGATCGATCGATCGATTGATTGATTGATTGATTTATTGATTGATTGATTGATTGATATTCATGGAGTTCAACGTCCCAAACTTCGGTTAGGCCACGAGAGACACAGTAGCGCCGGGCTCCGGTTCAATTATGTCCGCCCGGGTTTCTTTAACGTGCAGCGATATCGAAGTAAACGAGCACTTTTGCATTTCCCTCCTCAAACAAAACCGATGAAGTGACTCGAATGACTTCTAAGGCAAAGGCCCTAAGTGGCTAATACCCCCCGTGACCTTGATAAGAACGCGCCTCCGGTCCAATGATACAAAATAGTATCATCATCAGCAATTGCTCTTACCCCCGTATGCAAGCAAAAAAAAAAAGCCAGTGGCTCATAGCCCATAAGGCGGAGGCTACAAGCGCTCAGCAAAGGGAATCGAACGGTGCGTACAATCATTGAAAATAGGCGTACAATACATACACCAGCATACGTTGCAATCCCCTGCGGAGAGGCTGCAACGTAAAGGCTAACAGAAACATCGTTGGCGCGAGCCTGACCAACACCACCTAGATAGCACTAGGCCTTTTCACGCCTATCCATGACGTCGTGTCACCTGGCCCCACTGCCACATAATCTAATGGGGATGCTCCCGAGTCGGCAGCAGACAGTGATCTTGACGTCACTGCTTTCACACGCCAGTCTTGTCAATGGAAATTTCGGGCCAGGTAGCGTGACGTCATGGATCGGAGTAAACAGGGCTTCTGCTATTTAGGTGGTGTTGGCCTGACCCCGCTATACAATCGCGCGAAGCCGACGCTAAGCGTTGAAAACGGGCCGAAGAAGCCGAACTGCGAAAGCAGCAACGCGACAATGCGAGACGGCGCATTACTACGCGCGCAGTAGCACCTCGTCTTCAAGCGCTATAGGAATGTAACATGCTGCCCAACCTCTTCTAAATCGCCTTAGGTACGACGGCTCTCTCAGAGCGTCGTTGTCCTTTTTCGTAGTATGAAGCATAAGAAGGCCTATAACCCGAATAACACTTGGCTTAGCGCAAAGAAAGTGTGGCGTCAGCGGAACAGGCGACGACGAAACAGACCCTAGGCCCATGTTCCTATCCTATCCGTCCGCACGTATTACAAAAAAAAAGACAGTTGCCACAAAAACACAATACAGCACACAGAGTAATGAAAATGCACGTATACACGCGTTTGTGCGCATGCATATTCGTTAATGCGCCAGTTGTACAGTCGGCGTCAGTAAATGTAGGGCAACAGATAATTAGTAGGGAGTTCTGCCGGTTAGCTACGCATCGAGCTGTTTCGTCACGTCTATCAGTCCCAAACGGTTACCAACCGGCGCAGTGTTCCACCACACAATGGTACTTAGCGTACGGCTTCTGAAACGGCCGATACGTTATTTTTTCTCCTTTGCGCTCCAGTTTCATCCTTATCGAACCGAAAAGATAGAAAAAAAAATGTATAAAATAGAAGCGAAAAGAAGTATCCTATAAAGGGCAATGTTGCTAGCGTTTCCCACTTGTTCGGTTACGGCCTTGACCCACTTCGGCTACACTCCCTTTAGTCCTACGTTATTAAATTCCCATCCTCGCTCGCAGAGAAGCCGCAAGCAGTTCACTGTAGCGGTTTAGGGTAACGACGCTCAGGCGCGTGCTTACTTCATTACTTCAACAGGCTCTAGTATAGGCGTTGTGGACGCAGCGGACGTCCTCGAATAAACTGGGTCGCGAGGTGCGTTAGAGTGTAGTTCCATCAGCGTTTCGTGAAATTAAAAAAGATATATTGCAAGGCCGAGCGCCTCCACTCAGTGTAGATACCCTGCTAGAGTTGCACTTTCTACTCAGTCGATTTTCTACTCTAGTTGGCTAGTAAGGACCGCTTTTTCTTTTTTGTAATTTGTCTCGAAAAGCGATGAAACAGGCTAAAAAAGAGGAGAGAATGGAAGTTATAAGGGTGATGGTTTGGGTTAGTTGGTTTTCCATTTTAGATTGCGTGGTACAGCGCGAAGCAGGCACAAGGGACTTGGTTAAAACACGTTGGCCGGATAGTTGGCTAGAATCCTCTGTTTCTGTGTATCTGTTTCTTTGTACGGCCTCGTTAAGTAACCCTAATGCGCGCTATCATGGACAAGGGACGTTTTTCTTGCGTCCCTTGTCCCTGCTTCGCGTTGGACCACACAATGTAAAAATAGAATGGAAGGAACAGAGGGCTTTGTAGTGGGTTTCTGCCTCGACTGCGAAGTTTGAAAACAAACGAAAGATTAAGCATTCATAGCCTATCCTGCGAACGTTAGTGCCAAATGGGGTTCAATTTCACGCGCAGGAAGAGACGCAGCAGTGACACGTGATCCATGGCACGGGATCGTACATTGGGCTCGTGAAACTCTTACAGTCGCCTACATTCACTGGCTCTTAGCTTGAAGATCTGCCTGCCGCCCGTGCTAGAGCACCCCACGGCCAGTTTTTTTCTTTCTCTCGGGCCCGCCCCCAGCCCAAACTAGAAAGTGCCGTACGTTGGCCCTCCGGAGCCCGGCTTGGTGATTTCAAGCCTGGTCTGTACCTTACACGGCCAGGGCGGGTTAGACCCATCAACCCTTGAGCCTAAACGAAGCATGTCCGAGTTACCAGTTATTGTGAATATGCTCTTGCGGGAACCACGCCAATCAATATTTGGTTATTCCATATGAAAATACACGTGTACAATAGCGAGTGAAATAGTGAGGGAGCAAGCTGGAAAATGCCACCCGGACCGTCGAAACGCCTGCCTACTCTTTAGGATGAGAAAGTAGCAATAGAAGGAAGTTGAATATTATTTCGCAGGAGGGAGATTTCACTGCGTCAACGTCCCGGGAATATTGCTGCCCCCACCCCTGAAAAAAAACAAACAAACAAAAAACCAAAAACACTTCTTGCTGAAGCTGTGACTGCGAGTACACGGCCAACGTCCAACACCCAATCCATTTTGTAGAAGTTCACCCCACTGCATTTAATTATATAGCTTTTCTTTTTGTTCACTTTTTCTTTTTTCTTTTTTTCGTGGCAGCCGCAACATGGTCAGGAGCGGGCGGTGAAACAGCTTGGCTTTTAGCAGTTAGGTACAATGACCTCTTGAAAGAGAAATATATTTTTGATTCGCGCGGCATGTCAGGTAAGAAAATAAGCTCACTTGCGCTAGGCTCTGGTTGCATGACACTTCTTACATAAACAAAGTTCTATTAGATCTTATGTTATGGCGCAGAAACACTCGGATGTTGTTACTGGGAGTCCCTTCTCACGTCACGTTTCTAATATAGCACAGGCTGCTGTGTTTTGTATCAACAGGATTCAGCGGGACTGATTCTTTCCTGCCTACAGATCACACGGTTATAGAGAGGTCGAAGAAGCCACTATCCGCACTGGTAATCTGATAAACTTATAAATCAGGCACGTGTTAGAGAAAACTACATTCTATAACGCTGGAGTAAAAAGCCAGATAGTTTTTTTTAATGCGACAGGCAATTTGAGAAATCGGCGCATTGCCATTGCGATAAACTTCTATTCTATTCTAATCTATTGTAATCATGGTATCACCATGCAATCGTGATTATGCCGCTATTTTCATGCCATAGTCGGCATTGCGTTGTCAGACCATCGCTGTCGTACATTCGTTGTCGAAGCGTTGTCGCCGTACTGTCATGGTCGCGCTGTCGTCATTCTTGCTTCGTCATCCGGTTGTCTACGTGGTGCCGTCGTCAAATAGACGTCATTCATTATCCGTCCTTCTATCGTCGTCACTGCGTCAGCGTCACGCATTCGTCCCGCCACCATGCCCGTGCGCGATGTTGTCGTGCGAGTGCCGTAGCAAACTGGGACGATACAGGAGTATGTCGCATATAGCCGACTGTAACTGACGACGTGTCTGCTGTGTTATGTGCTCTCTGTCTCTCTCTGTCCTCCCCATCTTTCATCCCGCCATGCCGCTCCCATGTGTAGGGTAGCAAACCGGTTCAGCTAAACTGGCCAACCTCCCTGCCTTTCCTTCTCCACTTTTAGAGCGCAGCTCTTTGGTGTCCGTTCCTGGGTTTCGCGTCGTCGTCGGCGTTGTCGGCCTTGTAACCAGCTCCGCCCCCCTTCGCTGGAGTGGGAGACGAAGGACGCGAGCCGCGAATGGCGGAGACCAATGAGAGCGGCCCCTTCAGTGACGTGCGCGCGCGATGCTGGTGTCATGCGGACCCTCCTTACGGCTCGATGCGCACTCGTGTCTGGTCTCAGCCGATCCGCTCGTTTCGTACTATCGTCTGCTCGCGCCACAGCTCTCGCCCGCGCCTGTTTGGTTCTGTTGGGTCGGTCTCGTTCGCGCTTGTTTTGGTTGTTATTTCGACAACAAACGGTTACAAATATCCCTCGAGGCCAGCGCACCTTCCACAACTTAATGCGGTGAGTGTAAGACTCGTATCTCAGCGAATCCCATTCATGCAAGTGCGACGACTGATGCACGGCGGAGGCCAATATGGCATTAAGGGCCCAGTTGTGAACGTCTTTGTGAACGTCTTTGAGAATCAAGCATTGGTGTACCAAGTCGAACATATATCAGTCTATTTCTCCGACCACAAAGCTTCCTTCATGACTGTCAAGAACTGTTAGTGGAGTCTTTGTTAAAGGAATACGTGTGAAAAATAAAAAAAAAATTCTGTGATAGCGCATACATGTGTTGCTCGATTTCTTTGCCTCAATCTATCGAAAAGGTGAAACAGCTTATTTGCTGCGCTCAAATTTCGCATTAGGAAGTAACGTAATCGTCGGTAATTTTTTTCCTTCCTTCCTTCCACGTAATGCAAGTTTCATAACGACCACTACAGATCTCAACTAAACGTGACCTTATTAATACGGTGTGTGGATACGTTGCTGAAATGCTAATCGCAGTGCCATCGACAGTGATCGTGAGGTGAGAGAGTGAGAAGAAAATAATGGAGGGAAAGATGAGTTCTCCCGTAACTGTGTAGGTCTAGATGCTTAGTTGAACGGTGTAGATAGTTAGTTTTTCATGAAATTGAAACTATTTCAAACTCAGTGATCTTTCACCTTGCCAGGCCCTTTTCGCAAGTATAAGTGCGTTGTGTACAACTTCAAGATGCACTCTTGCTAACTCACCCAGGCTTCAGTCCCTGATTCTAGAGGTTCTTCAAAGAGATTAACCTGAGTCGCAAACATATGGTGCGCCAAGAAACGAGACAAAAGCATATGCCAAAGACATTTCTCGTACAAAGGCCTTCACAGGACAAAGGCATGCATGGGATTTGATGGTAAACATCGCGCACGTGAAAGGTCTCTACAGAGGGAAGCGTCGATCAATTTAGGGGCAGCTGAATTTGAGAAGGAACTTCCGGTTTCATGGGAGGATCCTCCGTTTGGTGCGGAAATATCTTTTGCGAATAAAAACCAAGTAAGGCTACTTCCACGTGTTTTCAAGGCTTCCCAAGTAGAGAAAGAAAATATGGAACCATCATTTAGCAATGCAAAAAAAAAAAGCTTGGGCAGGTCTGTTCCAGTGTCTTTACCGTACGCGGTGCAGCATCAAAAAGTGTGCAAAGGCAGACGCATAAAGGTAGGTCAAAAAAAGAACTTTTGCTTGGGTTGTGGCAATGGTTGTGCGAGCCCAGCCCTAACGCATGCGCATATGATTCCTCGGGAATATGATGCATGTAGGAATGCGGCACGTGGGCTGGTCATCGATCAGTGTCGGCTTTTAGAGATCGATATCGCTCGCAAAAACTTACATTTCCGTAAAATCTCTGCTGGGACGTCGCGCGCAACGCATGCCTTTTGCATAATCATTTTTTTTACTGTGTATCCTCGCGTTGTATAGGATATGGTGCGTTGTTCACTCGGCGCCTGTCAGCATCTTATATTTTATTGCATCGGCGGAAGAAATCTCACCTGAATGTATCAGTATTTAAGCCTAGGGTATTTTATACTGGAGACAACAGAATACTAAAATATAGCACGCTGCCTATTACACACTTAGACTCGGTCAGGCGAAGCTCTCTAATAGGTGGATATTATTTGCGTGAGATATCGAAATGAATTCTCAATTACAATGGCGGTGATTAATTGTAAGCTAATTGCTCAGCGGCAGCACGTGGTCATTCACATGGCATTGTCACACGGAATGAATTCGGAGGGCAGAGAGAGGACATTTCCATTTTAGAAGTCTGTGTTCCCGAAACTTGTCAGGAAATACGTTGACGGTCCATTTACTCACGTGTTTCTATGCATAACAAGGCTTCTTGTTAAAAGAAAGTACGTGGAAAAACAGGGTATCTTTATTGGAGGTTTGAAGGCGTTTATCTTAGAACTAGTGGCAGATTAAAAGTTCATTCCAAGCGGATGTGCCTTCAGAACTCTCTGACTTCATTTTTGCAATGCGTTCCTTAAAATAGGTATCAAGCTTATTAGTAGAATTTTTCTAATTGTCTATATATACGTTCTAATTTCTTGTGCAATTGATGCATACGTCGTCGTGTAGTATAGTTAAACTGAGAAAGTCGTCCTACATGCCACAGGTCTTATAAAAAAAGGTTTACCATTAAAATAAAGCACCCTATATTTTGAAGTGCAGTCGCCACCAAAAGAAGGCAGGAGCAACGGAACAACTAAATTTGAATGTTGGTGTTGAGTATAGTGAATTGTATTCAAAGCTTGTCAATACAATATTTGTACTATCGCATTCCCTATAAATCGCAACGCTTCAAGTATGGCCGGAGCAGCCGGAGCGTTAACCCGATCAAACTGGTGGACTAACATGGGATGCTTTCATATATATATATATATATATATATATAGTGAAAACATAGTGGCCTCCTACCTAACAGCGAGGTTGCAGAGAGAAGCGCTTATCGCCCTAAATATTTTCTTCAAAAATACCATTTCTGAAGGTTTATATGAGATCTTCGTGGCCCTTTAATAGAAAAGTTACAATGCTACACCTGATATCAGATAGACTCATTATTTCTCCGGGTTTCTATTTTTTAAACTAAGGGGTGAAAGTGGTGTGTTATATTTGAAGAGCAACACCTGAGTTTTGTTTCCCGACTGTGGAAAGTTTGGGATTTTTCCAGTTAAGTTTTAAAAACAATTACCGTAAGCAATGGCCTTCTTTTGGGCACAAACGTTCTATTCGAACAAGCGAAATCAGTCACGCAGCTCTGCAGGGGCGTCTGCGTCAGCAGGGGTTTGGTGCGTTGCGACACCACGTACCCGAGTAAATGAGGGTGGGAGCCTCCCGCGTGAACCAGCGTGGTTGCTCAGCGGCTATGGTGTTGGGCTGCTAAACACGAGGTCGCCGGATCAAATCTCGGCCGCGGCGGCCGCATGTCGATGGGGACGAAATGCGAAAACACCCGTGTACTTAGATTTAGATGCACGGTAAAGAACCCCAGGTGGTCGAAATTTCCGGAGGCCTCCACTACGGCGTGTCTCATAATCAGAAAGTGGTTTTGACACGTTAAACCCCATAATTTTCTTTTTCAGTCACACAAACATGTAATGGCAAAGAAAGCTACGTGTAGAATATGGGACGAACTTATCTTTGCAGATCGTTATTGTTAAGCGTTAATATTACATTTTAAATAAACCGCATTTAAAACAACAATAAATGGATACAGAGACACGCGTTAGGTTATCTGTTCTTTACATTGTTCTCTGCACTTTTCCAAAATAGTAAAAACGTCAACATTTAGCGCACAAGAGCGCGCTAGGGGACGTAAACATTGTCATATACATTGGGAGAATATATGTCTTAATGCTGTCGGGGAAGGGGGAGAGGAAGGGGGTGGCGGACCTGTCGAGCTTCTCGTCCTTGTCTGTTGTCGTCCTGTTTCGCTAATAAACTTACTAGCGCTTTACCGCTGTTTACAGTATGTGTTGCGGCAGATGTTATCAATGGAACGTGCCATTGTCGTACTCATTTAAATGCGGCTGTTAAAAAGAGCAAGAAGCTTTCGTAAACTGAAATCCAGCACGCGCTGAATATGATACGCCCTTATATATTCACGTTTTCGCTTTAGCGTTGAGCGAGAATGAGCATATGCCATATTGAAATATTACTATCAATAATAACACGATGTATATTGACCATCTACTTACTAAAGGTGGACAGCAGTCATCATACTGCAACGCTTCCATTTATTATTATTGTTTACAAAAGGGCGAAATTCGAGGTGAAATATGTTTTACTCCAATCTTTACACATTTTCTTCGGGGTTGGAAACTCGGGAATCATAAAGTTTGACCCGGTAACGAAGGACCCTTTATATGGATAATGTAAGTATACCCTGTTGTATGTGGTGGAATAGTCATGTGCTATGTTATGTAATGAGGTGTACTTACATCTGTCCAATCATTTGCGAACCGGTTAAATTTGTTGTGTGTTCTCGAGCAGCTTGAAGCACTTTTATTTATTATTGAACTGTCGTGTATACATGAATGTGGTGTACCGAAGAAGAAAAGCAGCACTTAAGCTCGGATGCGCGCATGGCGGTCGCTAGAGAAGTTTCGCCTGCAATTTTAAGTTTTTGACGGTAGTCTGCTGAGCAAGTTGGTGCGACATATCGTAAATGTATGACCGGTTTAACTGCAGGGGCAAAGGAAGACTTGACAGGACAGACGCTCACTTACAGCTGATGTGTCAGTTCCAATACATACTTTGTCTCTCAATTTCTATCTCCCCCCTCGTTTAACCACCGGCTTCTTGGCCAAGCCCCCGTGGTGGGAGCGCGGTCTGATATTCCAAGCCAGCAACCAAAGACAAAACCAGGAGAAAAATAAAAAAGACGCTCGGAACGACGGCCTCTTGCTTGGTCTTTCTGTGACAATGGCGCAGTCAACGAAAACGCAGCCTCATGCGACCCAGCATTATGAACAGCGCTCGTGGGACTTCACCTTGCTGATTGTATCCTGCGGCCAAAGAGCTCCGTCAACGCTTCTTTTGCCATACATTTCTTCCCTAGAACACCAGGATTTCTCAGCCGCTAAAGAATGCCTGCCGCACACTCTCCCTTGGCCATGGTTCCGGCTTCTGTGAGCACCAGTACCTTGGCTACCACTGCCCCATTATGTGCGTATTCTATCCCTGACTCTACGGGCGGCTCACCCAGCAGCTTTACGGACGTGATGGGAGCCATGTCGCTACTCTCGCCGCTGCTTGACTACATCTTCTCGGCGACCTCCGGTTCCTCACCTGCAACCTTACCGTTGGCGGCTGCCCGGAACTACTAGAGGTCTGCAGGTGCCAGAATGACCCCATTCTGAAGGTGAAAACAGCCCACGCACTTGGCGTTAGCCATGCGGGGCCAGACCATAAGCCGTGGCTGTAACAGTGGTGCGGCTTCGAGGTGGCGCCAAGGTGTGGGGCCAATCTGAAACCACAAGTACAACGTCAAAGGCAAAAGAGAACCCAGCTTTGATGGCTGTTATACGCCAGCTCTCGTATGCCTGCGACGAGTCCGACCAGCATCACTCCTCGGACGGAGCTAACGAAATACGCCACCTCGACAGAGAAATCCGCAGGCATGCCCCGCCGTCGACGCCGGCTCACCAGGTGTCACCGTCGGCACCACCCAAGACGGTGGGAAATGCAACTTTGACATCTCCACGCCAGCCATGCCGCTGCGACGGCAACCCAGCGAAGCCCGTGAGCACCACCATCTCGCTGTTGCTGCTGTTCCCGACAGCGGTTTTGGCAGGTGTACTCGCAGCCTGGGCCACTGAAGCCTGGGCCACTGTAACCCAGGCTTCAGCCACTGTAGTTTCTGGGATGAACAATGCTTTCTCCATCCCGGGCCTCGCACTCTGCTGCGGCATCCGACACCTCACCATCACTGCTAGAGCCGCGGACTATTCCTCGTCCAGAACAGTCAGCGAAGCGGTCTTCTACCTCATCAACCCATGGAGGCAGCAGCTCCTCTTCTATTTGATGTGCGCGTACTCAAGGAACACTACCTGTCCACGGATTCCATCAGGAAGAGCAGGGAGTTTGGGGATTTGTGACCAGTCATTGGCCGAATGCGGAGTTCGACATGCGCTGAGTGAGACCTCACTGAAGGAGGTTAAGGTGACTAACACGGCTGAGGTAATTATAGGTCGCAATTACAAGTCCCAACCTATTTTTTGTGATCATGTGAAATAAAAAAAAGAAATCTCTTTAGCGCGAATTCTTAATGATAGAGCATTGCGCTAGTGCACTCATCTCTTACGTATTTATTAGTGCTGTCCACAACACGGCACTTTTCTTAAAGCGTTAGAGCTGCTAACCTTATTTTTACTGCAGTGGTCCCATAGGACCCTGGCGCATATGTGAGCTCTAGCAGTATTGGTTATAGTAAAATTTTGAATACTAATTTTTTACCTCTATTCAAGTTCGAAGTTTATTTCTAGTCCTATAATGGCTACAAAAATTGATCATCGCTGAACGCATGGCCGTAAAGGCTAGCGCTGCTTCAATGATATTAACAAAACAATACAAACATATGATGAGCAGGAGTTTCACATAACACAGCAAAAGTGTGTTAAAATTACAAACGCAAATCATTGGTGGGTCTTCCGCCCTTTTACAAATTTATGTTGCTTAAAGGTATGCAAAACATGCACATGTATCTGCTCGATGAACAAGTTACGGCAATTTTCTCTTCCATCTTTGCTGACACGAATACGCCAATTGTTGGCCCCGAGAGATGGTGGTGGTTTATCTTCCTCACACGCGAAACATAAACATCGAAGGCACATGAAGCAAACAATGAAACGAACGAAAATCTAGGAAAAATGAAAAAAAAATGATTGATTTGATGATGCTGAAGATATTGGCGATTTTCGTAGCCGGCTTTTTCAGAGCATTGAACCGTTCATTTTACATACAGAAATGACGCGATTTAATAACCAAATATACATAAACGCGCAGACATAAACACAGTGACAAGCCCTTACTGTCAGCGCACTAGAATTTACGCGCAATATAGTGGGTACTCCAAGAAACGCGGTGCGACGTTAAGGCCGAGAAAAGAAGTAAATGAAGAAAACTCTGCAAATACGATGAATTAAAAATCTATATAGAGAACTTTTGAAACACTGGCGCAAGTACAGAATTGGTAAGCAAATGCAAGTGATACAGAGTGAAGCATACATTATTAGAATTTCACATGAAACATCTTTCTATAGCCTTCGTATGAATAAATGAACAAACTAAATGAGAAGTAATTGAAAGCATAGATACAGTAAGCAGAAAGAAAACAGAATAGTTGTAGCAATCAAAAACAGTGTCACTGTCAGAAAGCTACGGTTTTAATTGCGATCACAGAGCCCACGCCACAAAAGGAAAACAAACATGTAAGATTAAATTACGATATATCATCAAATTACAAAGTGTCACGGTCACTACGATGTCACTATATGGGCCTGTAGGAGTTGACCGCATGAGTAAGACTGGTTACCCTTCTTCAGATAGATCCAGAAAATACATCTCAAATTTCTTACGCTTTAAAACGACGTCAAACGACATGAACAACAGGAGAGAAAAGAGTGCAACAAGTCTAAACCAACAATGTCATTAACAAAGAGCATTACTACTGGTATGCATGCTAAATCTTCGCCAGCTATAAAAAAAGCAGGATACGCAAACGAACAAATGTGAAAACACTAAACAAAAGTAATAATAAACTAATATAAGAAATAGTGGGATCGTGTTCAGGGAGTGGGAAAAGAATGTTCAAGAAAGCAGGTTGTACTCCACAGCACGTACTATATTTAAGTGGCAGTCATGGACAGTTAGTGAAAAAGGAGGAAGCTCAAACGGAAATTTGAGTGGAGTCAGTATAAGATGAAACCATCTCGTCCTCACTGCACGCATTGATGGGATCGTTATGTTCAGCGAAAGTGTTTACGGAACGGAAAATTCCGAAATTATGCACTCCATGAGAGGTTAGAAGAAAGAGATAGAGCGAGTGCTGTAATGTTTACAATATTGCGCGTAGTCACAAGTTTGGAGCTTTCACACTCGGCCCAGCACGTAGCGTCCCGACCGGCATGGTCGTTATCTAAATTTCAATGTCTCACATTTTTTCATCGGGCGCAGCAAACAAACTATACTGTTGAAAGGAATTGCATAAGGGAGTTGAATTCGTGATGGGCTTCTGTAATGAGAACGTTCGAGTCCCCACGAGCATGTGTTGTAAACAGGAATCCTTATGTTTATGGTACAACAGACTCCAACGCGTGGCCTTCAGCGAGGCATGGTCGTTTATTTGAAGTAATGCACCGAAGGCGACCGAGAGCTGCGTCGTATGACTCGTTATTACGCTGCATGTTGCCTAATGAACCCTCCGCACGGTGCATCGTAGGTCTGCCAACGTTTCACATCGCGTAGCTATTTCGACGACGGTGGCGCGTTTATTTAGGAAGTCATACCTCGCAAATGGAGAGCTTTGCAGGAGCGGCGAAATCAGCGAGCTTCGCAAAAAGAAATCGATTTCACCTGGAATCATCTATCGTGGCACGTGGGCTCCTTCCGTTTCGCTGCTTTCTTCCTTCGGACGCAAGGCTTCCTTTGTTAAATACCGGCGCCGTACGAATGTACAAATCTAACTTTCAACGATAACGTGTGGGTGGCTTTTTTTGTTTTTGAAGAATCTGTATACGGTTGTTCTGCAGCGGTTATTGTGTGGTGGCGCCAGTGTCGGTATCGAGGGCCCACAGGCATAGTGCGGTACGTAGTGGAGAAGATCTTGCATGCAGGAACAAGCGTCCGATGTAGTGGATTGTACAGACACCAAGATGGGACATTGCGACGTGTTTGCGAGCGAGCGAACAAACTTTGTTTCGGAGACGAAGCTGTTGATGCCCGAAGGTGTGCGGCCACCCTATTCCACCTAACTGTGGTCTTGTGCTGATAGCCTAAGTTCATCAGCTGTAGCTGGTCCCGCGGTCTTCGGTTTAGCTTAGCCTCTCACTGGTCTTCTGTTGGTGCTTGGATGGGCGCTGTCGGCGGTAACTCTGCTTTTTATGGAAGAGATTGCACCGGGTATGCAATAAAGCTCTTGCAGGCGTTTGCAAGGCCTTGGGCACATTAGAGGTAATTACCAACAAGGCTTGTCGGACATTCAAAAGGTGTGAGAAACTCCTGATATAGATTAGATTGCGGGCTCTTATGCGCTAAAACCACGATCTGATCATGAGGCACGCCGTAGTGGGGGTCTCCGTAATAATCTAGACCAGCTGGAAACAACTGGTGTCTGCATTTCGCCCCCACCGAAATGCGGCCGTCGGGGCCGGGATTGAATCCCGCGACCTCACGCTTAGCAGCACAACACCATAGCCACTAAGCAGGCACGCCGGGTTCCTAATATAGGAAGGCTCGAGGTTGTATATATGGAAAGTTACAACGAAGTTCTGTAGGGAGACTTCCTTAGGCAGAGAATGGGGAGTTGTCACAATCCTGCGAAGTCAGGTCCGCAGTTTTCCGCTACCCGAAATCCAGAACATTAGAAACGTTTCCCTACATATAGGGAAAATCCTTCGCTATACCCTATTCTTTCCTTATTCTTACCACACCGTGTCATCTATACGTCAGTGAAAACAGATTCTTCTGAAATATGATTTACCCAATGGGATAATGCTGTGTTGACTATTGGTTCTTTCCACATGGACCACACCAGATGGTCGAGTAGCCATGCCAGTCCGTTGGCTAATCAACTAAGATTGGTTAATTAACATCAACGTTGGAGGGAGGCCGCCGCAGGAGGCAAAAGTAATACGTGGTTTCAAGATGGCCACCCGTTGTAGAGACATTCGTCAATGAAAATTTGCCATTCGTCACTCCATTACCGAAACTGCGCACGCAAAAAGCACCGAAAGCCACGCCTGCGTTTTTCTCGAGGCTTTCATGCTTTAGAAGCAGCTCACTACGATGAAATGCCGAGGCCTAACTGTCTCCCATCACGAGTTTGTACCAAATAACCAAGGTAGGTCGCATAGAGACACGATATTCGCGAGATGAGATGATAAGAGGGAATACGGGGAGTGCAGAGGCGCCCATTGACGTAAAGAAACCGAAACTAGGCGGCAGGCTTCCGTATCGCGGTGACAAAAGGCGAACATTTGTCGCTCGATATCTCCACAAGGAGTGGCGTTCTCGAAACTACGTAAATAACTCTCGGCTCTTGCGGCTTTGCCCCCTCCTATACTACCATTTGAACGTTGGCGTGAAAACCAGCAGTCAAAATACTCATATAACCAATGAAAGTCAATTAGCGAACGCGCTGTGACGGCTACTCGACCGTTTAGTGTCCGCCATGATGAAAGAATGTAGGGTAAAAAAATAATCTCGCGTCTAATATAGTGTATTTTAGAAAAATCAGTTTCAATTAAAATCAATTTCACGGCTTATCTGAACTTAGTACTTGTATGCTCGCCACCTTATAGCCGACTCATTATCCAGTTTGCGAGTGCCATCTCTACTGCACCAGCTCTGCTCGCAACTTTGCACCTGTGCTTCTTTGATGCCGACCTCGCGTCCCCCGTTAGTTACCTTCGCCGCCGCGCAAAGACCGCGAGCTACGACTGTGCATATCGTACGGCAGGCGATGCCTGAGTTTAGTTACGCATGCGGTGTACGACACTCGATGAATGCCTTTACCTCAGTGGGTGTGTGTCTCGACGCGGCGTGGCTCAGCACGCGCTCTTTACGCTTGCAGAAGAAACTAACCTTACGTCCCATTTGTATCTTATTATTATTTTTCATTATTGTCGAGTGACAAGACCTCGGGTAATAATTATTTCACAACTTCGTCTTTATCTCGATGTAATTGCATCGTCGTGATGCAGTCGCAGTGATGCCATCATGGTTACAGCTAACACTGGCGTGCGTGTCTCATAACTAAGTGGGCCTATCACGGCTTCCTTGACTCAATAAGCAATATACATCGTGTCCCACGTAACCGGAGCCAAACGTAAAAATATGTAAATACCACGTAGCTGGGCAGAACTAAGGTAGTGGGGTTTGGCGTCGCTTGGAGATACTCAGATTTTTTCCCGACCACCAATTAGTGACAATTTCCTAATCAACTGCTCAAATATTACAATTAGATGAAAAACGTAAATGAGAATATTGTAGATCAACGTCAAAAACTCCGATACAGCTTCTTGTTGCTAAATACGTGCTACATAAGAGTGTTTTTCCGAGCGTCAAAGGAGCCCGCAAATACACGCAAAAATTCGGAGGACGCTTCAGCTTCGCCTTTAAGAGTGGAACGCGATAGTATTCAAAGATTTTTGACTGTTTCTCACGTTTCCTGGCAACTGGAGCGTATGTACGTAATGTTTAACGGGAAAAGCTGGCCGCGAACGCCATGCACGAAGGCGGGCTTTGTGGTAGAAACGCGGCCACTTGCATGGACCGCGATGCGACGGAGGCGAGCGCCAGCTGGAGGTGTTGCAAGGAACTGGGCGCGCCGCTCCATGGCCCCCAAGACACCCGCGCGCCGGCGCGCACAAATGGCGGACGCCGCGGCTACACTGTGAATGGTAGAAACGCTGGAAAAGGGGTTTCTTTGAGTTCTCGCGTAACAGAATTAGGTTTTCTCGTAAAGTGAAATTACAACCCCAGAGCCATCATGTCTGTAGGTGGTGTGCAAGTCACCGTTAACGATTTTCCCACGTATTTCAGATTGAGAAATTCAATTAGTTCAGTGAATTCCTTGCATGACGTGGAGAGCCTGGGTATGGGTGGTTCGAAAGCCTTTGCGCCAATACGATGTTCCACGCCGGATGCCAATGCTGGACGCCGATGCCAGCGTTTCTGCGACACGGAGTCCTTGGCGCTGTCGCGTTGAAATTGGCGCGCGACCGACTGCTCGAGGCACTTAGCGTGTTTCACGTTTGAAAAACACTATTAATGTAGGAGACATAGACAAACAGAGAGTTGTATGCGGTGTTTTTCATGTGGCTCTACAATTTTCTCATTGACACTTTTGATCTATTATAATATACTTGAGAAGTTGAATATTTAATTAGGAGTAGTTTTGTTATGAGAACAAAGAAAAACTGCGCAAAAAACTGTTGTTGGTAGGAAAGAGGCGTTGGAGCAATAAACCAGTTGTTAGTCTGCGTCTGTGACGTGTGGTTCTTTCTCTGTCTTGCTTTTTTTTGCGCAGTTTTTCTTTGTTCTCATAATGTCATAACAACTAGCCCCTCACCGTACGCTTCTAGTTTTGTTATTAGGCGTAATGAAAAAGTAATAATCTGAGTATCTCCAAGCGACAGCAAACATCTCCTTGGTTCTTCCCAGCTCCGTGGCATTTGCATATCTTTACTGTTTGGCTCAAGTTACGTGGCACACACTGTGTACTACGCCCGGGAAGGCATATGTCGCCTGGAAAAAGACAATACTGCCTGTCGAAACTTTGGCACCGGCTTTCAGCTAGCTTGTTCTCATTTTGCTCATCGCCTTGAATTTCCATCTCCCGACATTGCCGTGTTTTCCCTTGTCCCTGTTTGTAACATGTGTACGCAGCAGGAATTTAACGTCACTTTGCTCAAGAAAAGCTTTCTGTTTTTAAGTACTCATCTCTCGCCTAACACCCATCGTTTTGTTTCGTTTTTCTTCCTACTGCGCATCTTTCTGCCCAATCCGGCGAACCTGCTCAACCGAAAACGCACACGTGCAGCCAATTAGCTAGCTCGTAACTGGTCTTCGCAATAACATTTTTGAAGCTGCAGAACGAGCAACTTGCGCAACTCCTCACACGTGCCGCTTGTGTATCTTAATTCCGCTGACACTTTTATGGTGACAGTTGGTACCCGAAAAGCCTCTCATATGTCCTTATTTAGCTCTTAAATCACTTTTGCAGCTGTTCCTACGGAATTTGTGCTAGATGAATCCGCGCAAACACGGCTTATCTTTGATGGATAGACGCGGTTGGTGGTTCATCTCAACAGTGCAAATTATAACTGGATTAGCTGAGATAGCCCGAATATTGCATATGTAGAAGCAAACAGCCATGTTCTGTGTTTTCTCGTTTTTCTTTGTGCACAGTTTGGTGCTGTTCCTTTCCAAATTATTTAAGCGAGTTGAACCCGCTTCGGCGTGCCGAAGTCGTGACGCAATATCGAATTAACAGCATATACGGCAAAAAAGAAAGTTTAAGCCATTTGGAATGCTGGCTTGTGACATCACTAACACTCTTACCTTCAGATTGTAAAGCAAACCACCGAAGCCCGTGGTTATGACGTTGCCCTGCGGAGCTTGAGGTCACGTGTATGATCACTGCCGCAGCCACCATATTTCGATGGAGGTGATATTCAAGAACGCTCGTTTACTAACGCCTCGGTCTACATGAAATAATTCCAGGTGGTCAAAATTATTCTGGAGTCTAGTTACGGTGGGCCTGATAAGCATATCGTGGTTTTGGCGCGGAGAACTACAGAATATTAATTTTAGTGTACAGCACTGCTGAAGACGGTACTACACGGGCGATGTGGGAAGCCGACGTTTAAAACTGTGTAACAATTTTGACCAATAGGCGAGCACAAGAACATTTGACATGAGAGCTTGCCGGCAGTATATAGCCTATGAGGTTTATTTCACGCATTTTTTTTTTGTGTCATCGGCCGCAGCTACGAGCATGTTTAGTTGTCATAAAACGTCACGAATAAAGAAAACTTCGTTTGTAGCACTTAAACAATTAAATTGTTTCTATTAAAAGTAGGGGTGTCAGACATGACGCAAACCATCCCCCTTAAGAAGAAGCTTAAACTCGGGCTCTGATCGTATCTGAATATTTGGAAGCGGATATATTGCTTTCTTTTTCGGCAACCAGGGCACTGATTTTGATGAAGTTTGTTGCAATTAAAGGAAGCAGGTCAGATGTAGTAAGTGGGGAAAGAAAATATTCAATATTTTGCCACCAATGTTTGTTTTAGTATCACGTGTATATAACCTAAAGTACCAATTTTGTAGCTCTGTGACTGAGCAATTCAAAAGTACGTCACAGTTCTCCGCACTCCACCTATTACGACACCTAAAAGGACGAAAGTTTATGTCTTATACACCATTCTGAAGTATACCGATAACTTGTGTCAATGGCTTTCGCAGTACTGTCATAAACAATTTAACGATTTCACATAAGCTGTTAATTTATATGCCTCGTTTACCCACTTCAGCTGCTCCGAGAAATACAGTTTACAAAACGTCAAGAAGTGTTTCAGTACACAGTTACGGATTTGTAAATCTAGTGCTTCTCCTTTAACTCAACCATTTTCCGAAACTTTTGGTCGACGTTTTAATTTTGAGATTATGCTATCCAGTGCTGCTAGAGTTTATCTGTATCTCTCAGATGCAACCAATTTAATTCAAATCGGTTCCGCGATTGACTTATTTTCTCATGTATTTGAATAGTGAAATTGGGGTTGGTTCAGGCCTAAAACTTCCTCCTAAGGATGCAACATCTTTTACGGCGTGTAGCAGCGTAGGTTCTCCGGACAGCGTTGACAAAAGTGACGCAGTGCAATTTAGTCGTAGTGAAACAGACAGCATAGATTAGGCGCCCGAAACATTGCCATTATTCGTTAAGGAGGCCAATTACCAGACGCGATTCATTGCGACACCCACAGGTTTCTGCATGGCGACTGGTGCATGTTTTTTTTTCTGTTCAACGAGTCTGCCGAATTTCGAAAGCCTGTTGGTGCGAAGGCCCATTGCGTTGCTCTTGCTTGCGATTCTTTTTAATGAAGTTTCCTTAAGGTAGACACTGGTTGCGCAGTGTTTGAAGCTGCCGCCTAATTAGCCTAATGAACCCAACAGGCCATCACACCTTCACTGAGCAATATTTTAGCCACGTATATTTTCTTAGATGTTTTGGTGTTGCTTTGTTTATTTTGCGTTTACGCTACTTGCATTAGGCGAGTAGTGCTAAGATGGCGCAAAAAATGACTCGCCAGTGTCCAGGGGCAAGGAAGCGCTATATCGCCCTGTTGGCTTTGCAACACATGATGCAACTCGCATGCTGCACACTAAACCCAGCTTCCGCAAATTATCCCGCGGAAGCCGAGGTGCGGGTGCAAAAAAGCTTGTGGCCGGGCGAGCGCCCATGCGTTTTAATTATTGCGCTGGCGACTGGACGAGCTGCTCCGACGTAGAACGGGCTTCCACTGCAATGACATAGTGTCCTTTCGGCTAATTTTTGTCATTTCATGTTGTAAGTATGTAAGGGGCCGTATGAAGCGGAAGGGTTTAGAACGTTCACGCTCGGGAACAGCTTGGAACTGTACACGAGTGTGAACAGCTCTCGTATGTCTCGTGACGTACGGTGGCCGAATTTCGACTAGGACGAAATGCACAAACTCTCGCGTGCACTTAGATGTGGGCGCACGTTAGAGAATGCCAGGTAGTCAAAAATT
This sequence comes from Dermacentor albipictus, assembly GCF_038994185.2. Lineage (NCBI taxonomy): Eukaryota > Metazoa > Arthropoda > Arachnida > Ixodida > Ixodidae > Dermacentor > Dermacentor albipictus. The sequence goes on from NC_091830.1 coordinate 62,833,266, forward strand.
AATCCGGAGTCCGGCGTTGTGGTGTGCCTCATAGGCACAGTGTGAGTTTTTCCGTGTCGTGATGTTGGAAACATTTGCGGTTCGAGTCGGGTCGGTTCGCTGCATCAGAATTGTTTGCTTTGAATGTCGCTCTCATGACGAGCCTAAAAGAAGCGAGGTAGGAAAAGCTTATGCGATACTTGCATGGGTTATATAGATTAAAGCGGTTTTTATGTTTATTTTAGCTGTCTATAGTACATATATAGCAATGAAATGCTGTGGGTACGTGGTTTCTCTGTTCGTGAAACAACGACTTCAGAGGTCAAGTGTTTTCTAACGGAAATTATGGAGTGGAAGACGACGCGCAACCAACTTCGTCTCTCACTAGATGGTATTGTTCGTGCTATAAAAGGCGTTTGAAGCTCAGTGTTGACTCTTGAAGACTTTTGAACATGTATGCTCTCAATGGAGCAAATCACTTAAAATGTTTAAATATGCCGAGACTCTATGACTCTCTTTAAACCAGCTGTTCCAAAATATATAGTGCAGTGTTAATATAAGAATGAAGATCGAAAATGGAACGGAAAGCAAGGAAGGCAAGAATGATTGCTCATTCGGCAAAAAGACGAAACGATGGAAAGGAGTGCGCAATAAAAAGGAAATCTCAAATGCCATCACGGTTTCCATGGCCCCGTGGCTGATCAGAAACTTTCTGAAAGTTTTGCCACTGCATACCCAATATACCCTCACCTGTTGGTTCTGCTTACATTCGTCCCTTTCCGATGAACCTATTCGAGTGCAGTGTACTCTGTCTTAACTTCCAGTGAAATTTAAGAACATAATGCAGCAGAATGACATAATTAAACAGAGAAAAAGAGCAAACGTAAAAAATAGAAGAAAGACTGCATAAGGCGTTTTCTTCTGTATAAAATAGAGGGAAATCGTTTCCGCGGTAAACAAAATCTTTAGTACGAATGCCTTGGCGATGAAGTTTGGAGCACTCCACAATAAAAAAATTTCATGTGGGCTGTAGAACCTACAAAATACCTCTATGAACTCTATAGAATATAACAAGCTGTTACCTAAAGTTTATTTTTCTGCAAATGTCAGTAGACTTTACTCAACCAACCGTTTAGACACGTAGCCCAGCTGGAGGCAAGAGGAATTTTCTTTCCTACGACAGGTGCCGGCTTATTGCCTATATGTTTTGCAAGGACGGAAAAGGTGCATACAGAAAGGAAAATGTAGTCCTTTGCACTTTTATAGGCAATCCAGGAATTCAAGAAGCCCTTTTTTATGAACTGACACGACAATGCGATCGTGTCCGGGAGTAAGTATTACTCCCGGACACGGCCTATTAATACTCCCCCCCTGGGACCACAAGCACCTTGTAACGTGCTTATTCTTATGGTGCTTGTGCTTTGCCCACCAAAGTGCAGGCCGAGCTTGAACCAGCGTCCTGAGCGACAAAGCACGAGCGTCGATTAACTTCCCTAGATAAAACAAGTTTTAAAGCTGGTGCCACTCCTTCTTTCCTGCTGGATTCCTCCTCGTCGTCACTGTACGGAAGCGCCCTCAAGAAAGCTAAGAACTAATCAGGGCGTGCAGAAAATTTGACGACATCCAGCATTCCATCTAGGGGGACGATGTCACCATATGGACAACGAAGGGCAGCGACGGCCAGATAGAAACAAGACTACAATAAGCAATAACCAAAGTCGCGGACTACCTCAAAGACACGTGTGTCCGTTTCTAAACAAATAAATCGAAACGGCTTCTTTATCGTCCTACCCTGAAAGGCCGTCCGCCGATAGAACACAACCGCTAGAGAAGCTATGAAGAATGCCAACTGCGTACACAAGACGGAGGAATCATTCCTAAAGCCAACAGGATGAAATAGCTCGGACTGAATGTAGAGAAGAACGGTGCCAACGGAGAAACCGTCGGGAACTTAACATCCAAGGTATCCAACGCCATGCGCCTAATCAGGGGAATCACGAACAAAAGTGGGATGAGGGCGGAAAGCATGATCTACCTCTTGCACTCTTTTGTGATCAGCCACATTGCGCATGTGGCAAGCTTCAATAACTCGACCGTGGCCGAGCGAAACAATAACAACGCCCTGATACGCAAAGTCTACAAGGCAGCACTGGACCAACCCAACTCCACTAGTACGGACCTACGGTTGCAACTGGTGATGCACAATCCCCCAGAGGAAATCGCAGAGGCCCAGAGAATATCTCACCCGAAGTGCCTCACTCTCACCGAAGCAGGGCGAACTATCCTCGCCATAACAGGAATCGCGTACCACAGCCAGCACGGCCCGAACGTACAGCTCCCGCGTCAGGTCTGGGGCAGCATCCGGGACCATAATATACCATGGAACATCCACCCAGCATACATTCAAGGTTCAACTGGAGCAACGGTTCTGATGCGCTCTTAGGGTAAAGTGGAGAAAGCAGGTTCGTTGACGCCGCTGCATACCCAAATCGGCAGGCCTTTCCTGCGGCAGTCATACACACTAACTCTCATATTAAAAACGCCTGCGTTATTAACTCCAAACACCCGGAGGTGGTGGAAAAAGTGGCAATTGCTCTAGCACTAGCCGACGAGAACGCTCAAATCGTCCTCAGTGACTCTCGAACAGCCATCCGTAATTTCACCAAAGGCAGGATATCTGCTATAGCATACAATATTATTAATCATGTAAATACAACCAAAGACCACAGCACTCTCGTATGCTTCCTCGGACACATTGCCTCGGAGGGAGAAAGAGTGCCCTATCTCTACGAGGTAGCGCAAGATCTCTCGCGCGACATGACTGACCGCGCGAATTAGGGCCAGAGCGGGGAAGGATGGGCTGAGCCAGACCGTATGACTAGATACAACAATATCAGCACAATTAACTAACTCCCGAAGAACGATTCCACCACCTCACGCCAAGCTTAACAGGGCGCAGGCGGTCGCTTGGCGCAAGCCTCCGACGAATTCTTAACCCAACCCAGTCCAGTAAGCAACATCTTCCCAGAGTTATACACCACAAATATATGCGAGATCTGCAGATTGGCCCCGGCCACGGTAAATCACATGCATGGGAGACTATACGCGATAAGACAGGTACTACGCCCCAGACTCTTCAGTCAAGGTGGACCGGTGCTCATCGCAGCTCCAGCCTTTGACGACCAGCTTTTGGCCGTCCTGCAGGTCCGCAAAGCGGTGCTGAGGCAAAACCTCACCGTCTTTACGGGGGACGTCTAGGCCCGATCGCGTTAAACCCTGCAGGACCGAATAAAAGTTGTTCACCACCATGCAGAAAAGTAGGAATATTTGTTATTTACTTTCACATGAATTATAACGCCTTCTTTCACAAAAGCATTATTTCACACAAAGAGTAAGAATATGTTTAGCTTGCAGTACAAGGTTCATTGTCTAAAGAAGAATGACATCTGCAGTCTAACTACTAACACTGTGCCTACCCCGCACGCCCCCGCTTCGAACCAAATTCACGCTTGTTACTTAATCTCCACTGCGACGGCAAGAAAAAAAAATGAAGTCAGTCTCATCTCAAGCTGACGGCAGGACATTAGGCATGTTTTCTTCTTGTTTCTGGGAGCATCTATTTGTTTTGACGCTCTCTTAAACCTACGCAGGCATGCTGAAGGCTAAAGGTGGTTTAATTTTAACTTAACAAATGGCACCACAACCTTAACCCTGATGATGCCTTGAAGATCCGGTACGCCTTACAAGCTCAATTGCGTACTGCATCATGATTTTACTACTTCGCTATAGTGCGGTACGCGATAATCGTGACGAGCAAATGGCAACTAGACGCCGAGCAGGCGACGGGGCGTGGGGTAGAGTATTCAGAAGGACGTTTGCCCCTGTTGTCGGCTAAGCAAGCCCTAAGAAACTGCTGAGAAAAAGTGCACTACGTATCAAACGAAGCCCCGGCATTCTAGTAAACGGAACCTATAGTTACAGCACCGAAACCTCTGTTGCTGTGGCGTACCACTGATGCCGGTGATAGGACACAGACATGCGAAAACAGGCATCTCTGCTCGGGGAGCATATTGATGAAGTGTTGCCCCATGACGCACGCTGCGCACTCTTCGGATGCTAAAGGCGTCGGTAGCAGGCGACAAAGCGCAGAAAAAAAGAATTTCGTGTGTTCGCCTTCTTCACTGGCCGAAGAACTGCTGGTCTCTTCCACAGAGCTTCTGGTAGAGAAAAGTACAACACCGTGCGCCTTTTACAGCGAAGCTGTGTATGACCATGATTCCGCGATATCTCCTCCTCCTCAGACTAAACCTCAGCCAGTCATAACGGGAGGCGCGCGCCGCTAGGTTTCTTGCACCAGCGCCAGATGGCGCTCGCCATCTGGCGAGCGGAGGAAAGAAAAAATTGGAGGACGCTTAAGCTTCGCCTTCAAGAGTGGGACGGGACAGCGTTCCCGTCGACCCGCCAAGGGGTATAAGACAATGCGCTACGGCACAGCGATCACTTACGATGCGCCCCGCATCGGACTTAGCGCCCACCTATCACGCGGTGAGCGTCGAGCAACGCAGCGTTCGGCGCGGCAACGAAACGTGCGCCTGAGCGAACGGAACGAACCAAAGAACTCGGTGTCTCGGAGGGGAAACGATCTACGCCAGCCAAACGTCGTGATCGGCACGGGCAGAGAGATAGATAGTAATCTAAACCGGGAGCACGGCGAAGCGTCGTCAGGGGAGAGGGAGTCCCGCGACGCACCTAGCAGCGGTCCCAATGCGCGCGCGGCGCGCCTCCTGTCGGGGCAGCGCCGTACACTGAGAGGAGGGGGTCTTCTGTGTTTGCCGCAAGATGGCTCTGCGTGTGCGGAAAGCGCAAAAGAAATGCAGCGGAAACGCACTTCGCAACTCGTGTAATTGTGACTTCTGTACGTTACATGTTCATAATTACCGATATACATCGCAGTATACCTTTCCACGGCTCGTTTCGAAGGCAACACCGCATTCACTAGAGGCGCGTTTGCACCGCTTGGAAGCATCGAACTCGTGGCTGAGTGGTAGCGTCTCCGTCTCCCACTCCGGAGACCCTGGTTCGATTCCCACCGGACCAATCTTGGAAGTTGCTTTTTATTTATGAAGCGCCTGCCGTGATTAATCGCTCACGGTCAACGCCGCAAACGCCGACGCCGACACCGACGCCGACACCCGACGCCGACGACACCGGCTTTTCTGCGACACGAGCTCCTTAACGCTATCGCGTTAAAAAAAGAACCAGAAAGTTCACTTTCACGCATAGCTTCGCCGCAAACATTTCCTGGTAAATATTACAGTTGCATAAGCTGCAGCTGTACCATACGAAGCACGGGGTGACGTAACAACTTTCATACGTAAAAGAATCCGCCTAGCAATTGATTTCATTTGCGCTCTGACAGCGATATGGAAAGGTCACGCATGGTTAGGACTCCCGAAGAGCAGCGTAAACACGATGAGCGGCGACGGGAAGAGCAACGTCAACATGCACAACGGCGAATTACTCAGGCTAGCCAAGACGCAGCGGTTCCTAGCCAACGCAAGCCACGCACAGTTAGGACGCCTGAAGAGCAGTGCGAACACGGCGAGTGACGAAAAGAACAGAAACGTGACTAAGCGCAACGACGTCATGCTCAGGCTGGGCAGGGCTCAGTTCAAGGCTGCGTCACATTGGTCTGTAGGATCAAGTGATATCAGAGCTTCACCGGCCAACCACCTTTTCACAGCATGAATTGGAGCCGAATTTGTTTACGGAGCTGCCATTACATACTTTCGAACATCTTCCTATGTCTTGGCTACGACTATGTTTTTCTCTTCCGGCAAAAGTCCGACCGCGTCGCTGGCGCATACGCACTGGTTTCGGACCTTCTCCTAAATATTAAATATCCCCTGGAGCCAATTAAAACATCCCGTTCAAGTAATTCACCAATCAAAGATGCGAACGAAGGACAATAGAGAGATTAAGCACAAGAGTGAGCAGGATGGCGCAAAACGTATGTGTCGCCACGTTCGCAAGATATTTATCTAGGGACGTTAGCGTCAATCTTGTTTGTACGATCCGGAACCAGCTTTGAGTCGCGGTGTGTCAGCACTATTCCGAAACTACAACAACCTGTTTCCCGCAACGGAAGTTTACAGGCCGGCCACGTGACGATGGCGCAGAGGCTGCAACTTCTGTCGCGCATGCTGAACATGACGCTCAATATCAAGCACTCCCAGAAGCACGCGTGGCTTTCGCGTCTCCCCTCTCTAGACTTCTAGTACAAGCGCGCACTGCCTCGCAGATGCATCGTGCGTAGCCAGGCGCGTATGATTACCCGCGCGTAGTTGGGCCTTAATACGGCATGCGCGCCCGGCTGTCCCAAGTTGGCGCTGTTATCCGTGCGCTAACATCACTGTCCGGCATGTGCCTGCTGCAGCTAATCCGGATAGCTTACCTGCTGCAGCAGAAATCCGGAGACCACTCAGTGCATCCTAACGGAATGGGAAGCTATTCAGCCAGTGAGAATGTTAGGTAACGGGTACCACCCAGAAGCACTTGGATTTAAGGTGCACGAAGGCATCAACCACTCAGCAGCCGACATAAGCATATACGTTAGGAGTAGAGGTGGGAAAAAAGAAGGCAAGAGATTGATACGACGGGATCAGTTGCAGGGATAGGTAGGGGTACGAGATAGAGGGGGAAGTTTGGAGGAAGAAAAAGAAAAGGTGAGATATATGTGTAAAAGAATGCTAGAATGAAAAGCATGTACAGCATTTCTTAACTCAAGCAGGCCAGGTAACTATTTGTTACCGGCCTACTTCAAAAAGGAATAGCCAATAAAATATCATCATCATCGTCACTAAGAGCGCTACCTGCTAATACATACATGCATGCGAAAACAGGCATGTAGGACTATATTAAATGACGATAGATGAACATAGAAAAGATAGTCTTGGTATAGCGGCAGACGAGAAAACCAGGGAAATAATCGGGGGCAATATGTTTATGTTTAATTGAAATGTAGCAGTAATAAGGAAAAAGTAAAAGATAGGAATATTATCGCTTTGTCAATTTTATTTGCTTTTGTGTTGTTATGTCTGCATTTTAATTAAACATTACAGTAGTTGCCCACTATGCTTTCTCTGGCTTCGTTGTCTGTGTCTTCCTATGGTTGTGACTGAAAAAATAACCTACCCCCTCGATTACCTTATTGTTTGCCAAATTTCACAATAGTTGTCTGACACGAGACGATACCACATAATGAAGACTATGGCGACATGTCTCTGAACGAATATTACATAAAAAAAGCATCTGTAGCTATCGACGTAGAAGATGCTGGCACGGTCACAGCAGCGTTGTTGCTTGCCGCCAGTTCTTTTTGTTTCCAACATGTATAATGAACATGTCTTCACAATAACGCATTACATAGTCAAACAATCTCTTTCTAGCGTTCGTTACCGTAAACGTTTATTGTAGAACAAAAAGGAGAATAAATTGTCCGCACTCTTCTTTCATCACGCCGTACATCGGTACCACAGCCGTCTTTATTTCAACGGGTCAATACGACTGTATTTTTATATACAGTGCGAAGAAACGAAAAAAGAAAGCGCTAACATAGAAGACAGCACAATGCGATGTGCGGTGGAGCATGGGCTTTGACAATAAAAAAAAAGATAAGACCAATCTTGACATTCTTTAGTAAAGCATGCATAGACCAGTGCAAAGAAAAAAATAAATGCAGATAAATTTCCCTTTTCGATTTGTAAACAACACATTGCGGCCGTGCCCAGTCAAGGTACCTGTGAGAAAAATCTGAATAGTGCATATTACCTGTCGGCTGTGCCTGTGTTTACACTATATACTGTGAAATGCGGCTACTAATAGGAGGGCCTGAAATATTGATAAGTAGGCTTGCTGAAGCGTGGGACGTAGTAAAGAGGAAGCAAACTGCACATAAAACGGGAAATTTTTGTTAATAGTACACACTTTGAAGCAGAGCGGAAAGCGATGGAAATACAAAAAGGAAGGACACAGGTCGAGTGCCTTGTTGTATTGCCTTCGTTTGCGGCGCTGATTCAAAAAATGCATCAATTCCAACTCGTGCCGCTTTAGAGCTTACAGCGACTAGTTAATTTTATTGGACCATGTGTAAAAAAATAACAGGTTAATAATACATAAGTCGCCTAAGATATAAGCTATAAAGATTACGTTTCTTCTTGTCGATCACAAACGTACCGACCTGAGGAAACAGACACAGGTTGTTTTCTAACGAACTCCCTGGCATATCTGATCACCATATTGCACCTTGCGAAGTAAGTTCATCAACCAGACCGCAGCACTTTGAGTATGACAGGGTTATTCGCCAAGCTGCTTTGAACACACAGTATTGGTGGACGCCGTACAAAATAAAGATGTGCGACTTATAGGAGGAATGGGAAGCGTTTGCAAAATGTAAAAGTTATGCAAAAGCAACTGCACATAGAGAAAGTACTTTGATTTTCTGTCTGGAATGCACTTAAACAATATTACACAGATATAATAGAAAGTTCTGCTCCTAGACCCAACTTCAAATATAAATGCAATTCACAAATGGCGAGAAGAAAAAAAACAAACCAGTAAGACTTCCGGATTCCGGGTAAGCAGGTCTCCACAGGCTTCCGTGGTTCACACTTTGCAAGTGTTCTGGCGAAAAAAAAATATGTGAAGGTAGTACAGCTGGGCGTAAATGATGTATTCCCTAGCCTAAAGGGCCAGTTCGTTGACTCTGCAGTCAAACGTTCGCGAAAGAACATCATTTTAGCGTTCATTTCGTGCTCGCTTCCACTAGATGTGTTCGCTCGTCTCGTGCGAAATTTCTGTCCGCACATAAAGCAAGCGAAAGTTGCCTCGGCACGGAGCTAAGTGGAGAGCTGCGAAGGATGACGACATACAGCACGACGTTGGCAGCTAATGGCGAGATTAATGAACACGCCTCGCTGCGCTTATTTTCTTCACCTGATGGGGCATACTGGCGCAGCGGCCATGTTTACTCGGACCCGAAAACCATGCTGCAGCAAAGATGTAGTCGATTGAGTAAACAAGAAGCAATAACTGACGGGCGGATGGCGGGCGCCGAAGTTTGGCGGTGAGAGTTCGTTAACTCGTTTCTGGGCGACGGATCGCGATTGAGGTAACGTTGAACCCGAATGGAGCCTCGCTTCTGCGCGTATTTTTCTTGCTACGCCAAGGTAGAGAATACAGACAGGATACGCGAGTATGGTTTGAAGCGTTCGCTTGAGTCAACATTGCCACGCCTGTAGTTTTACTTTCCGCTCCGTGATCGCTTACACCGAAGTACGCATGTCAGTCTTGTCTCGTCATTCCTCTTCTAGAATAAACTCTTCATTTATAGGAAAATTCGTGAACGTGACTCTCCCGTCGACAGCCAGATGTGCCCGTCATCATCAAATTGCAGGCCCGTCGCGAACGCTCTGGTTGGTTGGCTGGTAACCACTTTATTTGTAGTCCTGCAGAGCTTTCGCCGACGAGGCCTTAGGTCTCCCACGTGTAGACGTTGAGGTGTTGCCTCGTCGCCGCCTTACGGGCCTGCTGGACGGCCCAGAATTGGTCGCCGAGGCTGGGGCTGCGCAAGGCAGCGGCTCACCGTGTTGGAAGGGTTCCGCAGTTAGCACCGTACGTGCTTTTGTCCCAGTCCCAGAGCATGTGAGTTAAAGTGTCTATGTCAGTGTAGCAGACCTTGCATATATTTGTCGGGTCTGACAAGTTCCAAAAATTTATTAAATCAGATTCTTTAATAGCCCGAAACTGCGCATTGGGATGTGACAGTCATCGCAGTGTAGGGATCGCGATCAATTTAGACCAGCTGGGGTTCTCTAACGCGTACCCAATGCACGGTACAGGTGCGCTTTTGCATTTAGCCCCCATGAAAGTGCGATCGCCTTGGCCAGGGTCAAACGCGCGACATTGCGCTATAGCATCACAAGCGGTACGTTCTCCCAGTGACGAAGACACCACCGACTGCTGCTGCAGCGTAGCGGATGGACTGCAGCATCAACCTCGCCCATGCAGGTCGCTGTCGTTGTGATGTCTCTTGTTATGCCTGACCCATTGAAGAGCGAAATTCTGATTCGTAATTTGGGGCCGTGTATCGATCTGCGCCCCTCAACAACACAGTAAAAATATAGTGTTACGCTAGTTGACCTGCCAATGCCGCAACCCTTGTGACAGGTGAACAATTTAGACTTTTGGTCCAAAATATAGCAAAGGTGCGGAGTAATTTATCAAAACTAGAGCATTAAAGTGCTGTAACACTGGTTACTGAGAAACGTCTCCTAGTGCGCAGTTTATTAAAAGTGAAGAACACTTTCTATGCTTCAATAACTCGAGATGTTGCGGATGGCTCTATACAACATGTTACACAGCAGGCTTAACATATATTTAGTGTGCGAGGGGAGCCATAACTGAAGAAGGAGGTTTTAATAATATTACGAATAAATGAACTATATGTCGCGTTATTAGTCTTGTGAGTCAGCATCATCTGCTGCTGCAATATGAAACGAGTTTTTTTTTTTTTTTCGTTCTTCGCTGCCTGTCCAAACGGAAGTAGCCAGCATCTTTACTAGAAACATCGTGCTCCTACTTGGCGCTGAAATTAAGCCCCGTTCTGATTACAGACGGTCTTAGGGAAGACACCGGGCTACGTCAAAGTGGTACGCCCCGGAAAAAACAGCGTCGTTAAGAGGATCGTAAGTGTCAACCTCATGAGAGATGGCCAGGGACCGTTACATGTGTCGAGTACTGAAGTTAAGGGAGCAGCAAGAAAAAAGAAAACTGAACTCTCTACAGGGAAATGCCAAATGGACAGTGCTGTTAATTCACCCCATAAACCAGCGTAGTTAAAAGACTGCCAGTATTAGGTACACCAAAATACCGAAAAGTTGCAGTGATTTGTGTCATCCATCGGTGAAGAAGGATGAACATGTGGCAGAGGGTTATTGCACAAAAACCAGCTACGACATGCCGTAACAAGTATCGTCGCCACTTAGGGTTGCCTGGACCGAGTTTTCAGGTCACGTAAATATCATTATTGGATAGCATAATATAGAGCCAGCTCCATTTAACCTTCAAGAAACTGTATCGCGAATGAGCAGAACAATCGTTAAAAAAATAAAGACAACAGCGGGAAGTGACCCGGGAGCATCGTTGAAATCGGGATCTTCTTTGGCCTTGGGAATGTCATACGGGATAGCATTCTTCTCCATTTGCAAGCAAAGTAGGAGATGCAGAAATGCAATTTCGGATCAGTTCCGGCATGTGAAACACAAAGGGACCGTAGGGTAGAGCCGAACTACTGCGCCTTAATACATTAAAATCACCGTGCTGAGAGTGCACTTTTCTCTAGTTGCCATGCAAAGTAGCAGAGACCGAAGCACAATTTCGGATTCTTTCGGAGCATGACTCACCGATGGAAATGGATATGGAAGAGCTGTTTTGGTCAAAAAAAGAAAAAAAAAAGAGGTGAGTCCTAAATCTGAAAGCACTTGCATTCGGGAACCCCTGTGCTTTAGTTTTTAATATTTGGTAAATTCTTCCTGCCTTACTCACCGGATCGCTACAACTTGCTTATTCATGTTTCCGTGCAAGATGCAAAATTCACCAAAAGCATAAATTCACCAAACGACCCACCAAAAATTCACCAAAAGTCGCAGGTTTCTGTGAAACAAGTGGCAGAAATTTTTTGAGGCAGTCCCGTTTCGTGGACACTGAAATTAAAAAAAAAATTGACGTGGTAGAAAAAAAAGTTGCGATGAGCAAATTACGTGAGCCTGGACTTGCTTAAACATTGTTGAGCGCCCACACAAGGCAGGGCTATAGCCCGAATAACGTAATCAAACTTTGAACTCGGGAGGAACGACATTTCTGACGCGGGTCGTTCACGTAAGTTTTAACATCCTCGTTTCTTTGAAGACGAGGGCAGTAACCCTGTGGACTTCTACCAGGCTTGCGTCGCTTATAAAAGAAGGTGGTAAAAGCTACCTTCAGATACTCGAGCAAAGAGAAAAAAACAGAGCGCATTACAAAAGGCGTTTTCTTTCGGATGTTTGTTTCGTGGCACATATGGTTCTCGTCAGATCTTTCTAGTGCTCTACTTTGTTGTTGTAGTTGCTATTCGAGACCTATTGCCTTTGTTCGGGGGCGAAGGTTTCTTCAAGCACTCCCAAACAACGATTGCTGTGCCCTTGAGGTCGGTTCAAGGCCTGTGACGCCATTAGGGGCCATTGTCGTGGGTTTAGAGGCACGCGAGGTTGCCACTATGCGTTGGAGCTGGTCTCTCAGAGCGGTCGATGACACCATTCAAGACGACCGCAGTGGAGACAGATGTGCGCCAAAAAGGTCACTGAAATCCGCCTCAAAGGAACTGCTCTTTCTTGTAACGAAAGAACATGCTGTCGTCACGAAAAAAAAAACAATTTCGCGGCACTATGGTAGTAGTGTTCACTTTGAGATTTGCAGATGCCAAAACATGTTATCGAATGGCAAAACGGAGAGAATATGAACTTCAATCGGCTTGTACTGTGACTCGTTTGGCTCAAGCACGTCGGAATGATGCGTCTTTTGTTAAACATGGTAGCGTTTATTGTGTTGGTTTTTGTGAGTGTTAATTTCTATAATTTTAAGTACACAGGTCAGCAATACTGACCGTGAGTCGATTGCATGTCTGTGCGTTTTTTTGCGCACAGTGCAAGGTGGTAAATTTGTGTCGTGTCATATTTTGAAGCGGCTTCTTAATATTGTGCTACAGTTTCGCATTGAGGATTCTTCCTTCGGTCTTTCTTTTATTTTCTTTCGGAATTCCTTGTTTTTTTTTATCCGGCAAGCTACGATTCACCACAGTGCTTATCAGGCGTTGTGCACGGCCGGATAAATAGCAAAAGTTTGCCATTGATTTTTCCAGCTATGAACTAGAGCAGGTACGCTGAGCTCACAGAATACATATCAGATGGCGTCGAGTTTTTTTTTACTTTGAATTTTCACGTCACAGTATTTCAACGGGCATGTACAACTAAACTGTATCCCGAAAGGCTGCGACGTTGCACGTATCATCTACAGATGGTGAGATTTAACGCCCTGAAAATCCACAGTATTGGCTGGGAGGGCCCCCGCAGGGGAGTGCCCCGGGATTATATTGTCCTTTTGGGTTTTTTTAAGTTCGCCAGAATAGAAGCGCAGGATGGCTCCTGCGTTTCACCGCCATCCAATTGTGGTAAATGTGGCCTGGAATACCACAGCCACTAAGCCACGCCAATGGTACTCAACGTTCTTCTTTCTTTTCTCGAGGGCGCTCGTTACACGGTGTCCCAACACTACGCAGTGTAAGGACAGGTGCCTAAGTCTAGCATTACTCTTTGCATTTTGTAGACGTATATTCCGGCCCGGACTACACTATATCGCATTGGTGTGTTTTGGCTGTCTCTGTGGCCCAGTGGTTACGGCGCTGCGCAGGGGAGCATGAGGTCGTGGGTTCAATTCCCGGCCTTGGAAGCCCCATCCCGAGAGGGTCTGAAAGTGAGACTCATGTACCGCGCTTTGAGAGCACGTTAAGGACCCTCGCGTGGTCGACATTATGCCTCTTTATTACGGTGTCCTCCATAGCCCAGTGGAAGAGCTTCGGAAAGGTAAACCTTATGGTATAGTTATTTAAAATTATATTAACAGTAAGGTCCCCTGCAAGACGAACGCCTCTCCTTCGCGATCGACAATTACCCCTGTCTTGCACTAGCTAACTTCAAGTTGTGCTCCAGATTTTCCTATTTCATTACACACCTAAATCTCTCCTACCAAATTTCATCACCAAGAAAAACTCATCTACCCAGATTTTAACTTTGTAACTCAGCAAGGAGGAATGATGTCACAGTTCTGTAAACTGCACCTAATGATACAGCTAAAGTTGGCAAAATTGATGCTTAAAACTGTGTACAACACTCTGTAATGTACTTTTTCTTTGTGAGGAAGGCTTCTGTAAAACTTTCTGAAGCACAATTTTCTCCTAACTTGTATATCAAATGTGTGCACTTTAGATGCTACAATGGATCCAGCATACGGAAATATGACGTGTGATTCGGTGCAGAGTTACGAAGTTATAATCTTTGTCCTGCAATGTTTATTCAAACTTACCGGCTTTCCGGTAAAAAAAAATCTTTATCCTTTATCGCAATGGCTAAGAAGTACCTGCCGCTCAAAACTGTGGCCGATGAGGCGGCATACCCAGTATACAAAGGGAAGCCGAACTCCGCGCTGGACGAGCCTTTCAACAACAGTGAAATCTGCTGCGCCCTACACGACCTCCATGGTAGGTCAGCACCCGGCCCGGCTCACATTAACAACAAGGCTCTCAGAAACCTAGAGGACGCATCGATCGAGTTTCTTACAGATGAGATAAATCGGATTTGGCAGCAGGAAATTGTACCTGAAGAATGGAAGTTGGCGAAGGTCATACTAATCCCAAAGCCCGGTAAACCGCCGAGCCTGGACAACCTCCGCCCAATCTCACTGACGTCATGTGTAGGGAAGGTGGCCGAGCACGCCATCCATAACAGAATTGCGAGTATATCGAGACCAATGAACTTTTCCCTCACAACATGATAGGTTTCAGGCCGGGCCTCTCCACTCAGGACGCCATGAAGCTTATCAAGATCCAAATCTTGGAACGCTGCACTCGGGACCATAGAGCCATCCTTGGTTTAGACCTGGAGAAGGCCTTTGATAACATCCGTCACGAGTTCGTCCTCAACGCCATCTCCAAGCTCGACCTGGGCTCGTCCTTCCATGCCTTCGTCAGGTCTTTCTTGAGCAAACAATGCGCCATCCTCAAGGCTGGAGATTTGGAATCGGAGACAATGGAGCTGAGTAGAAGAGGCACCCCCCAGGGATCAGTCATCTCACCACTCCTCTTCAACATCGCAATGGTTGACCTCTCAAGGTATCTAGGCAAGGTCCAGGGCATCGGTCACACGATCTACGCGGTTGACATCACTGTCTGGTGCGCGGGTGGCAGTGACGGACAAGTCGAAGCCGCTCTCCAGGAAGCTGTCGACACTACAGAGCGCTTTCTAACCAACACGGGACTCCGGTGCTCCCCAAAGAAATCGGAGCTCCTTCTCTACAGCCCAAGTAGAAAGGGCCGCAAGCCCCAGAACTGGAAACCCCCCACTGAAATTGACATTAATCTCTACACCAGTTGCGGAGATCCCTTTCCCAAAATCGCGTCCATTCGAATCTTGGGAATGACACTCGAAGGGACAGGCACAAATAGCATCACCATTCACAAATTAGCAAAGAAGACGGATAGCGTCATCGGTCTAACCAAACGGGTAGCTAACAGGAGAGGCCTGAGCGAAGAGAATCTGTTAAGGCTAGTCCACGCTTTCTTGTGCCATTTTACGTACGTAGCGGCCATGCACGTCTGGAAGAGGGCCGAGCGAGACAAACTAAATGCCCTGATAAGGAGGGGGATCAAGAGCGCGCTCGGGCTACCAAACTACACACGCACCGACCGACTCCTGCAGTTGGGTATTCATAATACCCTGGAAGAGATTGCAGAAGCACAAGAAAGGGCACAGATTCTCAGGCTCTCCGGCACCAGGGCGGGCAGACGACTCCTAACTGAGATGGGCGTCCCCCCGGCCACTGTCGAAGACGCCTACCAAGGCCTACCGAAAGAGCAAACAGATAACATCATCATATCGCCCGCACCACGCAATATGCATCCCCAGCGCAACGTAGAAAGAAGGAAGGCCAGAGCGGTGGCGCTCCTACGCCGCGCAACAGAACTCCCTGGCGGCAGCTGCTTCGTTGACGCGGCCCAGTATGGCAACAGCGACAACTTCACGGTAGTGTCAATCAACCACAGGGGTTCGACCGTTAACGCGGCTTCGGTACGAAGCACGTCGTCGCGTGCGGCGGAGCAAGTGGCCATTGCCTTGGCCCTCCTGGATGACGGACATGCCAATATCTTCAGCGACTCCAGGGCAGCCATCCGTGCCTTCAGCGTTGGCGCCGTGTGTAAGGAAGCCTGTCGTATCCTGGACGGCAAAAGCATCACCACCCACACTCTCACGTGGTTTCCCGCTCACATGGGCTCCATCACGGGAGGCCCCACAAACCTCAACGAGCTGGCCCACTCCAAGGCGCGTGGTCTCACTTTCCGCGACCATGGAGAACTCCAACGCCGGCCCGCAGCGGTGGAGAATAGAGATCAACCGACCACATATAACGAAATTGCGCAGCACTTTTATCTCGGCAGGAGAGAGTTTCCCCTTCCACACAAGAAGTTAAATAGAGCGCAGGCATTGACCCTCAGATTACGGCAAACAGGCTCATATCCCAGCCCGGCTTTATTCCACAAAATTTATCCCGACACCTATGCCACTAGTTCTTGCAGGCATTGCAATGACATCGCTAGCCTAGATCACATGCTCTGGCGTTGCCCCTCGTTACGAGGCATAGAAGAAATCAATGAAGACAAGTGGCTCTCCGCTATCAAGAGCCCTGATGCCGGGGCGCAACTATGGGCTGTCCAGAGGGCCCACGATGCGGCGGTCGGGCAAGGCCTGACTGTCCCAACGTGGGAGCGGCCCGCAGCGCGCTGAGGCGCGTACCTCAGGACCTTATTAAAGTTTCGCATCCATCCATCCATCCATCCCATGAATAGAGGTTCTATTTGTTTCAGTCACTATATTTTAACTCGCTCTTTTAAGTGCAACATAGTTTATTCAAATTGTTCTAGAGATTGTCCCATAAAAGTATTTCTGCGTTTTACATGTACCTGAACTTGGTAATCAGAGATTGGCCCAAGCTAAGCCTTCCTTTTGGAATACATCTACTTCATTGACGAACGGCAAAAGTTGAAGCCAGGAAAAACGTTTTAGGTCCATCTCATTAGCTCAAAGCCTGTTCATGTCTTCGCTTTTTAAAGCAGAATGGTCGACCTAAGCTACATTGTTCTTACCAGCTATTCTGATGGGGGGCGGGGGGGGAGCAGGGACAAGTGGAACGAGGAACAAGAAGTACCATAACGCCAGATGCAAGAGCCAATATACATAACGGTGAACTGTACTCATAGACTAGCGTCGAGACCCGTTTTTATTTTAAAAAACAAGGGAGTAAGGTCCGGATGTCTTGAGAAGTAACAACTATATTCTCTATTACTGTCAGTATAGCTGAAAAAGCAACCTAGGCGCTCGAGTACCAAGCTTTTTCCCATTTCAAACAAGCAACCACTGCTGTCAATGCTTTCTGAGCTGCAATAATGAGAATCATTCTTTTCGGCGCTTCCAAAGCAGTTTCAGGTGCGGTCACATGTATAAAGTCAAACTATGGGTGCACCTAAGAAGTTCTTATGACGTGTAAATGCGAGAGGCTTAGTTGTCGCTGAGTGTGTCGCTGTGTTTAGTGTTGCGGCAAAATGTTGGTGAGTTCAGTGTGCTGCATTACGCTTCCGAGTGTAACATTGCTGCTTATGAGGTGGCAACAACGCAAGATGACAAACCGGCCATATTGCGATCTCTCAGCTGAGATTTATTTGTGGAGTTCTCGGTAAAGTAGTGTTGCAGAAACATTTCGTTGAGTGCTCTTTCTCGATTGCTCTACTTTTCGGCACGACGACACCACTTTGTGGAGCGAGGACTACTTTTCCGAGAGGCACCATGGTGTTTAAAGCAGAGCGGCTGCTGACCACCTCGCTCGCTCCGTCACCCCTCGCTTTGTTTTTCGAGTGCGCCATCTGATGAGTTGCCCGCCAGGCAGAGCACAACCAAATGCACAGCCTCCAAGATACTAGTCACTGTTGCGCCGGTTACGTAATGCAACGGGGGTGCCGTGGTTAGCGCGTTCGGTTACGGAGTGGTGGCAGTGGTGGTGGGGCGGAGGAACGAATCCTCCCCGAGGTCACGTTTTTTATTTGAATACGAAAGAATTATATGCTCAACACAGCGGCAAATCCAGCGAGCTCCCGGCTTTAACATCCGGTGGTACGAGAACCCACGTGACCAAGTCATGATGTCACGTTCCCGGCGCTAGGCCTGCTGCGGCTCACATTGCGTAATGCCAGTGTGCATTAAAGGGAGAACAAGTTAGAGTACGGTGACTTAATGGTGGAGTAAGGTCGGTTGAGGTTGGTACAAATTAGAGCAAAGTGGATTAAGGTAGAGTAGTGAAGGAGACGTGGCAGTGTATGACGTCACGTATAATGGACGCAGCCAACTAATTAGGCTTTCGCATTCAAATCACGTAAGAATATTTAGATAAATATCAGTTTTTATTTACATGAAGATGAGGTAATGTGTGTGCCGTTTTTCTGCATTCAGTTTTTATTTACAATGTATAAGATTTTTTTAATGCGAGGTTAAATGCCTCAGGGCATATCCCCTGTGCGGCAGACAGCAGATAGTGTAAAGTTAGGCACTTCACCTTTTTTCTACTCGTCAAGATTTCCCGAATATTAAACGCTCACGAGATTAGGAATTTCAAATGCAGCAATGCGTTTCAAATATAAATTCAATTTGGGGGTTTTACATGCCAAAACAACGATCTGATTATGAGGCACGGCATTAGTGGGAGAATTTGGAATAATTTTGAACACCTGGGGTGCATAAGAACATGTAGACTCTACTTCCGATCGCAGCTGTCTCTTCCCAAATGAAGAATGTCGAGGAATTTTATTCTGCCATGTCGATTCCTGCTCAAAGGCGTCAGTCGAATAAACGTTTCTACCCCAAAATTTTCGCGGGAGTTCTTATGATGTGCCAGATGGTGGTCATATGGTGATATGGAGGCTAGGTGACTGTTTCTTATTAATTCCCTCACCCCCCCCCCCCGTTTTAAGGGCCTGGTAATAAATCACCATCATCATCATAGTAATAATAACATTGAATAGAGCGGTTCGTTGTACATAGAACTACTTAAATGCAGCTTTCTAGACGGCGATGAATTTGAAGCTAAGCCGTCGTGGTGGTTTAGCGCCTATGGTGTTGCGGTGCTAAGCAAGAGGTCGGTGGATCATATCCCGGCCACGGCGAAGGCATTTCGATTGGGGTGAAATCCCAAAACGCCTGCGTATCGTTCGTTGACTCCACGTGAATGAACCCCTCCAGAGCCTGCCACCGACGCCATGACTCATAATCCGATCGTTGTTTTGGCATGTAGAACTCCCGAATTTCATTTATATTTGAAACACATTTCGGCGTTTGAAATTGTTAATCTCGTGAGTGTGTAATATTTGGGAAAGCATAAAAACGCAGACGAGTAGAAAAAAAGGTGAAGTGCTTAACTTTACACTTGCTACTGTCTGCGACATCGCATGGCTGCGGTAATCACCTGACGCGTCGTCTGCCTCAAGCTAGAACAAATTTACTTTGCGAGAAGGAATCGATAGAAAACTGTCATATGGGCTACGACCTCACCGCTTCGTTTTGTCTGAAGAATGTTTTTTTCTTTCTTTCTCGGTGTCGATCAGGTGCCGGCGTCGCTTTTATAGCGCAGGTTTAGAGTGCTCGCTTAACAAACTCTACAAACATTGGATAGACATCTTGCACATGCTGTACTATAACGATAAATGTAAGCTCAGACATCTGGCAAGAACTCGTTTGTCAGGTGCCGGCGTCGCTTTTATAGCGCAGGTTTGCAGTGCTCGGTTAACAAACTCTTCAAACATTGGATAGACATCTTGCACATGCTGCACTATAACGATAAACGTAAGCTCAGACATCTGGTAAGAACTCGTTTGAATAATTTATGGTAATAATATTAAACATCGCGAAAGGCGCAGACGGCGGGCAAACGACATACGAAAGTGCAGATACCAATGACGTTATGTTTGATAAATGTGGCCCCGCAATAATAACAAAGTGAATGAGCATGCGCATGTAACAAACGGAATGACAGGTTCATTGCGACAAGTGTTTTTTTTTGTTCACCGAATTTCGTTGAAATGCGTGAAGCGAAAAACAGGTATTATCACCAGTACGCAGGCGAAATGCGTGAAATACGTAGGTGCCATTGAAAAAAAAAGACGAAAAACAGAAAAAAGAAAGAAAGAGAAAAAAGAGAGGAGTTTGTCGCAACTTAGCCTAATGCAAAGCATTCCTTGCTTTATCCACGAATTTCGCGGTATGCAAGGGCGCCTTTCTCTGAACTCGTTTCTGGCTTTGTCAATAAAAAAAAAAACATGTCCTATGGGGGGAGGGGGAATTAATCTCTGTCTAAATACAGCAGTACAATGCTCCCGGCATCGCAGAAATATTCATGTAGTGCGAAAGTCGACTAGCCCTTTGAAACGTTTAGAGAAGTGTCGGTAGAATGCAATGATTCTACAATTTCCATTTCAAGTACAGCTGTGAGCTGCCAGTCAATACTTGGTAATGCTTGCCTTATGCTCTACAAGCCAGTTGTATCCTTCCCTAAATTTCCTTCTTGTGATCAGTGGCCTGCGAGTGATTGGACTAGCTACAAGTGATAAATCCTGGGCCCTTACATGCGAGAACAAAGATATCATTATGAGACACGCCGGAGGGAGGAGAGGGGTAGGGCGGGTACTGCGAATGAATGTAAACTACCTGGATTTCATTAACGTGCAGCCAATGCACGCGACACAGGCGTTTTTGCATATCTCATCCTTAAGGAAATGCGGCTGTCGCGGCCTGGATTTTTTCTCACGTCCTCGATTCTAGCAGCACAACGTCAGAGCCAATGCAGCGGGTAGATACGAGTATCCTTGCCCAAATTCTAGAGGCTTGATGTCTGTCATGAATTATCATTTCTTGCCATGACTTTGAATGTTAGCTTTGCCTTCTGCATATTGAGTCAGGTCCACTTTTGCGCTTTGTCTGCTAAGGTCCTCTCCAGCGTTGCTAAGCGGGACAGCGTAATCTCCAAACCAGTTTGCTAAGATATTTGCCGTTGATCTGCACTTATAGTTAAAGATAAGACATGTAAATAAAAAATAATTATTCAAATTTTGTGATATGTGACTGCGAATGCCGCCTGCAATGGTAAAGAGAAAAGGTTGGACAGAAACCTAAGAAAGGAGCTTCACTTTGAGAGCAAGCTTTAGCTCGGCAGCTACAATCTAAATACTTGACAACACCAAAATTTTCTTGCTGGACATTTTTTTTTCTGCTGTAAACTGTCTCAAATTTCACAATCGAAAAAAGAATATTTACTGCGTTTTTAACTTCGTAACTAAGCAGTAAGAAGTGATATCAGAGTTCTTTAAACTGCACCTAATGATACGTTTAAAATTGATGAAATATCATATGCAGTCCTTTGAAACGTTCGACGAATGGGTCATGAGCCAGCTCCTCATATTACTCGCTCGTGATAGCTAGCGCATTGGGACACCGTGTTACACTGCACCATCTTCGGGATCGGCCCCCATTCCTCTTTCCGTTCTACGTAGCAGCTAGAACGTAGAAGCCGTGCGACACTATACCGACTTGCTGATCGGCCCAGTTAGAACAGATGTTTTTTTTTGCGAGAGTACAAATGCCATTGTCGTTTTAACATAGACCACATGACATTCGATAAGGTTATACAAGTGTATCACAATTAGTCGCACATGACGTCACAATCTGCGTGTTTTTTCTTTTTTTGACTGCGCCCCTGTCCAGCCCCTATGTAGAACCTAACAATCGGCGTGCAGTAAGCACAGGTTGAACGGCCGGAGTAGAAACCATGCCCATCGATACCATATGATCGTCGTCACCATCGCCTTGCTGCTGTCGCCACACACACACACACACGCTCGAGCCACGAACACGCTTAACTGCTGACCATGCACAAACACTTTGGTCTACCTGGTGACGCAGAACCCCAAAAGAGGCCGAATAGTCCGATGTCGGCAAAGTGTTTCTTCTCACATCAATTCACGCAGTGGGTGGGGTCTCCATAACTTCTTTAGACAAAGCTTTAGCTGCACTGTTTTACTATCAAGGGGCTGACTCACAAAACCCGCCCCCTGCTTTTTCGCAGACGTGCCTCACTGTTGGGAAACTACAGCGCCGCGATAAGAAAACACAGAGGACACATGAAATATGACACCCATCCCAGAGTAGACAGGATCTGGAACTGCAATAGTATTCTCAATTTCTTTGTATTCCGGCACGCTCATTTACTTTTCTCTTACTTTCCCAACTTTTAGTTGCAGGCTCGAACGCAGTGATTGAGCCTTGCCTATCAGCTTCGATCTTATAGCAAACATCTCTCTCCTCTTCGTCGCACACTAGTTTCCCCTATAACAAGATACAAACTAACCGATCCATCCGACTTGCTCACTAACTTTCGCTGATCAATTGGTTCCCTCGTATCCGTATTGATGAAGCTCGACAATCATTTCAACCGGCAAAGTTCATCAAGCACTACACTGTTCCTCTTGACGAAGAAGGAACCCTACACCGGACGGGGTTCATGGTCGGCCTGTTTTCTATACGAAAATGATGAATGCATCGCCGGTCTGCTTACCGGAGATGTATTACACCCGTCCACTCGATCAACGATCAACAGCACGCAGTTGTTCACGAAACACGGGCGAAGGTCGTTCCTTATACGACGGTGCATCTGTAACGTAGATGACGGCTGTCAGCTAGCGTCATTACACCACGTAAGTGATGATGGCAATTACTGGACAGCGTCCGAACTGCGCTCAGACACCGAACGAAGGCGTAAATTGAGGCACACCGTATTTCACTGCATGACAGACAATCGCTCCAGCATCTGCCATGAAAAGTGCATTCACCGTGAGGCCCGCGATGCCTGGCCTAGACTTTCCTGGAGAAAGTACTTAAGTGAGATGAGGCGCAGTGATTGCGGATATAGAGATATTAAGAAAGAGGTAAAATAATGTTGAGACGTAAACGAAATTCTAGGCTGATAAATATCTATACGTTACTTGATGAGAACAAGCAGGCCAAGTGACTATTTGTCACCGCCTTATTTCGAAAGGGAAGCCAATAAATCATGATCACCGTAATCATGATCACCATCATGTTCAGCTACCGTGACAATTGGGGTTAGTAAAATTGACTTGTCTAATCTTCCAGCTTCAATCATTCCGGTAAATACATTTATCGCATCATCCCTTTGGATTTCCTAGCAGTCACAGTTTTCTAAACGCAGCAAGCTAATTAGCATATGTGCGCAAGCGTTATCAGTGCATGCGTAACGCTACTAGTTATTGAAGATGATTAATTTGCATAGCTCAACATCGTTCGAAGCTTGAAGGCCTAATTTTAGCCAAATATAACTGCTGCTCATCATTAGCACACCATATAAACAGCCATACCTGCAGTTCCCGTATAGACACAATATATTCTAGTAATTCTTGTTCAAAAGTCAACCATGACTGGCATTGTCTGGAATACTCATCGGAAAAGCACCTGTTGACCCTGATGACTGCGCACTAAAATAACGAACTAAGAATTGGTGCTCGAAAAGATTCGTTTCATGGGTTTCTTGCTGCTCTAGTTGCATTGTATGACTCGGGCATGGTGACTGAGTGACGATGTCATTGAAATGATGTATACGAGACCGCTGGTTCTAATCCTCGTCGCCACGACTGCATTGGGATGGTGGTGCACGTTGAAGAAACTGATTGGGTCAAAATGAATCTGAAGCATCCTGCTAAGACATGTCTCGTATACAGCCCCTAAGTTGCGCAACCGTGGAGTGCAGCAAAAACAAACCAGTATCATCTGAAACGACTACAGAGCACTACTCAGATAAGACGTAAAATATGTAGCAAATTTGAAGATAAAAACATAAAACAAATTAAACAATGTTTCTGGCATTTTGTAAAGGGGAAATGTATCAAGTACTTAGGATAACAAAAATCGTATGTGAAATGTGACAAAAATTGCTTGCCTGGATGAAGTAGCGGCTTAGGAGAAGTAATACAGTGATCATAAACCAAGGCCTGCTATCCGTGAAGTAGACTACGAGCGTAATCTTGCTAGGAAAAGTACAGCGTAGCCTGTCCAGGCAGATTAATTGTGGCTCGTTGTACTTAACACACTCTTACTTCGCTTTTAATCTCTGTTATCTCTCTCTTACTTCGTTGTAGAATTTCAGTGGGTTACCTCTACACTGTGAACTGCATTAATCGACAGCTTCTACCACCATGAGGCTGCGAGCCAAAATTACATTGGTCAGCTTTCTAGTTATGCCCTTCATCACGGAGAGTCAAAACAATGCGGCAATTTTGCACTCAGCAGTGCAAACATTGTAGACTGCATACCGCATTTTGAAACTTGAGAATGCTTGTTATTCTTGGCGCTCAATTAGTGGCATTCGATTAGGAACTAGATATCGCAATTTTAGGCGCTGACCTCGACAAAAATGGTGCCCCAGTCCTGCGACAATCTGAAGCCTTCAAGTATTCCCGCCACAATCATCAGAAGTTGGTCGAGACGATCTTGACTAAGATTTTGCACCCTCTGCTAAGGAGCATTACTGTGAAGCTAGCAAACAAAAACAATGTCACCAGAACGTTTGCAAGAAAACTGTCGTACCGGATAGTCTTAAAGCTGTAGCTGCATATGGCGGCAATATTTGCGTTTGTGTTGCACTTCCCATTGCGTTTTGCTATACTGACAACTAATTTTTAGGATCTTAGCATAAATCATCTCAGGATAAATGACAACAATCTCTTAGCACATGATTTCTCGCGGTGGACGAAATTTGCGACAGACTGTTCGTGCCAGTGTAGGGGTTTCTGAGGCTTAATTGAGTATAGCGAAGAAACTGCAGCAAATAAGTGCAGAAAGAAAATTCACGGAAGGTTACGGTACTCGCTAATGAGAAAATTGAGCAAAGCTGTATGCTTGTTTTCATTTTGCGGTATATAGGCTGGCGCGGACAACATCATGCAGAACGTTGAACACGGAGCGAAATGTGACGCAACTGCCTCGCCACTCGAGAAATCGTGAGAGGTAGCGCGTGGGTGAGGCGTGGGCGCGATTTATAGAAACCACCGCAAATGGACCTCCGCTCATGCAGCACTTTATTTCCATATATGGTATCGGTGGACACGCTTTCCGCATGCCTTATCGATGGCGTCACGGTGAACAGTGGACGCGCGCTACTCTGGCGCCCTCTCGTAGCGGTCGTCGCTGCAGAGCCCGTCCTGCGCGGTACTATGCTTTTCTTCTTGCGCTTTTGCCTTACCCTCCTCCTCCGCTTGCCTCCTCTCGCTCTCTTCACTACCGTCATTTCGTCAACCCCATTGCGCTCTGCGTTCGCTCTTTCATATTTCGCTGTGCTCGTTCACTCGGTTACTCCGAGAACGCCGACGCTGAACGCAGGAATGGGCGCCTAAGAGCTGCGCTCTAATAAAGGCCCGCTCTACAGGGCGCGGCCCTATAACATCGTCTGCTCTATTCTGATCAATTCTGGGCTTTCATCGCCAACTGGTGGCGAGCGCTGGAACTAGCTTCGATGTCCAGCGCCCTGATATTATCGTGTCGATGGGGAGGCATGAAAGTGTACTAGGCTATGGCGGAGAAATATGTAGCTTCGATTTATTGCAAGTGTTATTATGAGGTTATAGCATGTAACGTTGTCCAATTATTTTTGGCAAGCGGCTAAATATTTGCTCTGATTTTTCATGGAATCAGGGTCGAGCTCATCGAGTTGGTTAGTTATGGCTGTAGAACTGCAACATCCGCCACAGGGGACTTTCCTTTAACAATTCAATTATTGGCGGCTAAAAGGCACCTAGTATATTTCCAATACGTCGAAGCCTACAGTGTATGCTGTTTTCTCGGTTAAGTCTGAATAGGGTAGACAGCTAAGGCAAATAAGCTAACTTATTGCTCAGGCAGAACTATCAATCCGTATCGTTGAGAACACGGTTAAACTAACCACATATCGAGCATATCTCCTGCATAAATTAATTAAAGGTGCAGGCCTCTTGCGATAAAACATTGATGTAGATGATTGCCACAGGCTAGATACGCTTAGGTAGTACTTTGTGGATGTTTTCAGGAAGGGTACAATAATTCTAGGGTGCCAGATAAAGGATTAATGAATGCATAGCCATGTTTTATTGATTGGTAGCTACTGTTAAACAGAAGAAGTATAGAGATCGCAGAGTTTCAGCATTTGCTTCCATCCGGAGCTTGCTTTTTTGTTCATTTACTACTGAGAGAAATAAAAAAAAACGAAAAAAGGAGAAGTGGAGTTGAACACTAATTTGAAGGGTGAATGAAAATATAGAGCAACGTTTCATGCCACATGAAGTTTAACACGCCCAAACGAACAGAGTTTTCTTTAACAAAGGTTCCGGTCTAGTTGGGTGGATCTGCTCACGGAAGAGTGGTCGGTAAGGTTTTCCACGGCCCTCTGCCTAATCCCGAAAATAAACGACGGTCCACGCACTGTGAAGTTTGAAAAAACCAACGAGACGAACGGTAAGTACAGTGAAAAGCGTACTCGTTTGCGCAAGTACAGTGAAAAGCGTTTAATTTTGCGCACCTATACATTAGTGCAGCTATCTCCGTAGAGACGTGCTGCATCAAGCTTCCGGCGCCTATCGACATAAACACTACGGTGAATTAAGGTGAATTATAAGACGGGTCGGAAAACAAGCGCGCGCAGCACTCCCCCCCCCCCCCCCTCTACTCCTTTCCCCAGTAAGTGTGTGCACTCACGTTAAAACGCACTTCATCGATTTCCGTTTATTCAAACCGCCGCTTTCACGAAGACGTACTCGGCACCTAATCGACACGAGCTTTGCGCAGCGCGAAAAGCATCGCAGGTGGAGTAGTTGTCCCTGTGGGAGATTCATGCCAAGTCTATATAAGTATTACTGATCCGCAAACTGGAAGGCGGGCAGCAATCGAAGCTAGACTCGCCGACTATTTAGTGGCGGGGAATTTCCAAAGGGAATCGATACGGGAAGAAGACCCGCGCCTATTTTCTTTGGGACACTTCAAACGACGGCTCAGGCGAAGGCTTTACTTAAGTATGTCGAGAACGGTTGCCTTAGTAACAGGTGAAGGATGGTGCTATGGGCGGATTTATCCTAGCAAAAGGATGACCGTGAACTGCAGCGCCCGGGCATCTCCTTGCAAAGCGTGGCAATAAACGCGTCACAATGCTAAATATAGCCTGAGCAACACCACCACCAGCAACACCACAAAGACGTGTAGTGCTCGTGAGTCGCGACATCCCTGCTTCGACGCTTCCCAGTGCGAACTCACATGAACTGCTGCTTGCATTTCGCTATAGCTTGTGAACGTGCATTGCACAGATAAACATGGCGTGGCATGTTTCCTTCCTGGTGCGTAAACGAAAACGTTGCGTGATATTACAGGATGAATAGGTGGACCACGAAGAGACTTGTATGCATCGCATTTTCTTTTCTGCAGTTTAATTTACCGCTTCACTAAAGCTTCGTTTAACGTAGGTGTCAACATATGCGTTGGATCTGCATATTGCGTTTCTACGTATAACCCTATAAAGCGCGATCTTAGGGTTATACTCCTGGTTAACCTCCCTGCCTTTCTCTGCATTATTTTCTCTCTCTCTACGTATAACCCTTTACGCTCATTTTCTTACTTCAGTAATAATCAAATTTATTTTTAACTTGTTGCTCTAGACCAGAGAGAAATGGAGCAGCGGAGAAGTACTTTCGGCTTGACTGATTTCACAACATTCGATTTTATCACGATAGTTGGCAGATGTAATGTTAGTAAGTGCGCTGTTCTTACACATTGCAATGTGCCGTCAGCGCATCCTACATAGCTTAAACGCATTGTGAAGTGCTTGTGTGAGCGCTTTTCACCCATTGACAACAAACCATTCTGTGAAATGTTGCTGCACCCTTGGTCAAGCATCATATCAGCGATGCGAGGCATCAAACCTTTTTTTTGGGTATTACTGCAATATCAATCATGGGGACATTCCAGGCAAATTTTTTTAACGTTGCGGCACCGTGACGTTTCATATAAACTTCAAATGCGAAAGGATGCTATCGTATCCCGCATGCCGCATGACGTGGGTGAGAGGGAAAGCGTGCGATGGAGAGCGGGAAAAGTGGCGGCTTGAAGCTCACCGTCTTCTTGGGTCAACGCTGTTGGAGTCTGCGCAACACGCAACACCAGGCCCAGGCCAGCGGGAAGACAGTGCGCATGAAGCCACAGAGCATCTCCACACACCTAATCTCTGCACCCGCGGCAAATTACATCCATAATAAGGTGCGTTGGCTGTTCGCGTGGCCAGACTGATGCGCGGCCAGCGCAGCCTATCATGGAGGTAATTTGGGGCGGGCGCAAGTGTAGGGGGAGCCGAGATGGCTGGCGGCTTTATGCGCGCTGTCTTTCCCTGGCCTAGTGTTGTACGTTGCGTAGTCTGTAGTTTCGAAGACGCGTTGAAGCCAGAGGCAGCACTAAGCATTCGCTTGCTTCTGCTTGCGTATTTCATCGCGATGTCGTTGTGACCGTCAGTGTTCGCTGTCATCGAGTGAGATCTGTTCATACATGTGTTCGCCATCGGGGTGCCTTCCTCAATGGTTGTCAATTTAATTAGTAACCGAACGTTTACTGCAATTTGCACGGACAATCGAACTATGAACCTTACTTCATGTGGCTGTCTAACACTTCTGCATTGCTATGAATGCTTCGATTTTCCGGCAGAACTTCGTCATTTTTTTTTAATTTTCACAGGCTTATATTAAAACCTGTTACCTAGCCGTTCAGACACGAACGTGCGTATAGTTCGATACTAATGTCTGTCTTGATCCTCACTCCTAGTAGACCTGTTTTTTTCCTTCTGTTTTTCTTCCTTCTGAGAAGGGTTCAATCGGCTAGAGGACTATTTTCTTAGGCCTCCCTTACCCAGGGAGATCGCTGTGCGTTTCCTCTAATAAATGCTCACGACTCATTAGCGTAAAGAGCCAGCTGTTCCTAATGAACTACATCAGGAAACCATTGCTCCTGTACATGAAATGTGCGCTCCTGGAGCACCTTCTCATCGAACGTTTTTATGACTCTGAATGCTTTGCAGCGAGAGAAAAAAGTCATATCAAACCGAGTAAACATTCCGGTCGTCGCCTCAAAACTATAAGCATGTTTTCGTCTACCACGAAGCAGCATCTCAACTTGCATTATAGAGTGGCTGGACTGCTGTGATTTCCCGTGCTTATATATTCGTAAGGTCAGGGACCTCCCTCAATGGTTCACATTCCAACGTTTCTCACACTGGCACTTTCTTTCCCCGTTATTTTTTTTACTCGTTCTTATGTGCCTTAAACTCCCTCTGTCATGGTATGTGTATAGGTGAGTTCCCTATAGTACAGTTTGCTGACCCTTGCAGCTACATCCCTTGCAGAAATAATACCGATAAATATACCAAAAGAGCGGTTTGACTTAGCGAATGTCGCATTGGTACATTCAAATAAAGTGGAGACGTTTTCTTCACCCGACATCACTACTGTTTGCCATGAGGGTTCCGTCTCGCCTCATATCAGTTTCTTCGTATATGCATAGGCAAACAGCCTTGGCACCAGGCAATCGTCTCGAACGTTTGGAAGCACTTTCGACATTCGCGCATTGCGACTTTACCGTCGTGGCAGACGTGTACTTGAGTTTTCTTTATTTTATTGTTTGGTTTCTTGTTGTGTCGGTATTGCACACTTTTTTCTTTTTATAACTAACATAGCAGCGTAGTAGTTTGCAGCTATAGAAGAACCTCTCTTCGCTGCGTTTTGAAACCACTGGTGTAAAAATGTAAGCACTTGCCATCGCTGTGGTAACCATGGCACCGCTATAAAAGCAATGCTTTTTCGGACGCTATTCCTTCTCGGGATTTTCGGGCTTGGTGAGCGGTCAACCCGAGGCTCGGCCGGGGTTATCAACGGGAACAGGCCACTCTGAACAGTGGATGATAAGAATGGTATAGAGTCGAGTGCAAGGCATCGCTACAGATCACGGCCAGTACCACAGGCTGTGTTGGCTACGTAAAACAGTAATATAAACGGCAAGATCTGCTTTATTCACTTCGATAAGCAGCAAACATTGTCCCCTTTTATAAAGAAAAAGCAAACTAGAGCCTAAAATTTTCGTTTTCATTGATGTCCTATGAGACAACAAATGGTTATTAATGTGAAAAGTTGAAATTTCGGAGTAATCGTTCAATGTATTTATTTATCGTGCATGTATAAATTGAGTAACAGGTAAATCTACGTAAAGAACAAATTTAAGAGAAGTTTGTAAGGTCAATTGTTTCGCCCGAATCTGCTCTCATTAGTCCCTCACGCACGTACGTTAATTACCCAAGCCTGTTTGAAATTGACAAATAAGGAAAAAACGCGTCTTGTCTTTTTACTGCAGCAATAAAGTTGCACACCAGCATTGGACTTAGGACGTAACCTGACAGCCTGCCATCCTTCTTCAGGCGATGTGCTATTGCTTTAAGGTGTATTTTGAAACACCTCTCGTTACGCGGGCCGCATACGTGGGCTCAAGTGACAACGAAATGCAGAAGGAATTGAAGATAATTCGTAACCAATTGTCTTCAGTTCGTAACGAATTCGTAATGAATTATCCATGACGTTTATTAACAAAAGAAGTCTATTGACAAAATTGAAACTCGCGCCCTCCCTATCAAGCAGTCTCTGGCTTGTTACAATCGTCCAGCGGGGGCGGAGTCCATCTAGTCTCTCTAGTACCACTGCGACGAATCGCTTCGTGAAGCTAACACTACATCCCTTCGGACAGACCTTAGGCACCAACAAGGCGAGACACCATTGGCGGATAGAGTGTTGATCGATGCTTCACTGTCGCCGTCATTGACGATGGGAGCAAGACACTCCTGGAAAGGGGTGTTCTGCGTCGTTCGCTCACGGACTCAGGTAAGCAGCACGGTCAACCAAGACGCGCCAGTTTGAGTCAAGCGTGACAACCTGTCTACGAAGCTCCCCTCTTTTGTTTGTGTACAGGGAACAAAGGTGGCGGAGTGCTCATGCGCACACTCCGTCTCAAGGCGGAGCCCTCGACGGCTTTGGACACTCCGGTTGGAGGAAGGTGGGACCACAGACTTCGCCGACCTAGGGAGCTAGGGAGGATGTGAGATGTAAGAGGGTGCAAGGGATGTAAGAGGACTTCTGAAGTGTGTGCGCGTGTGCTCCGGTGTGTGCTCGCCGAAAAGATCTAGTCGGCTAACCGGTAGCTCATGCTACGAGACCAGTGTACTGCGCTCCATGCTCCGGCCAATACGGTACCCCTTGTTCTATGCGAATAAGTTTGCAATTCCAATGTAAATAAACCTCCAGTTCCGGTCTTGATCCTCTCGACCTCGTAACCTTCCCTAAAGAAGCAACCTTCGACAAGAAAACTCGGACGACGACGTGGGCCCGCTTAGCCTCCATGTGACGCGCCGGTGGCGT
Source organism: Dermacentor albipictus (assembly GCF_038994185.2). Classification (NCBI taxonomy): domain Eukaryota; kingdom Metazoa; phylum Arthropoda; class Arachnida; order Ixodida; family Ixodidae; genus Dermacentor; species Dermacentor albipictus. The sequence continues at coordinate 62,864,680 of NC_091830.1, forward strand.
AGGCTCTACAACGATCCCTTATGCGACGCCAGACTCCGAGGCCTCGAACCCCGCCCCTACAAGGCAAGTCGTTTAAGCAGACGCAATGGCGTTCCACATGTGCACAGCCTGAGCGAAGATCTCAGCCGCGTATTCTCAAGACACGATCTTAAAATAGCGCATATGCCGTCCAACAGGCCGATAACTTAGGTTGGCAACGTAAATAATCAGCTAGAAAGCATGAATTACCCCAGTGTTGCCTGCAAGATACCATGCGCAGACTGCAGCTGCAGTTACGTCGACAAAACTGGCAAGTTTCACAAGAAGATCGCTGAGGTAGTGCGTGGCCTGGCCAAAAAAGTTACGGAATTTTCAGGTTTCTGTTATTGCTGCTATTGATTTAACATAAAAGGCACGCGCTGTCGCTGTTTTGTTCCATGAAATTTGTTCGTCGGCTGTCATTATCAAAATACCGAGGGATAACTTTGTCAAGAATGTAAGACAAGGTACGACCAACGTCAGCGATAGAGAGGTGTAGCAATATAACGCGCATATAATCCCATGTCAATATCAAGGCTTGGCATATACGTATAGCTAAATATATACGGAAATTTTCGCTCACGTAGAACTTCGCCGGCAGCGGCGCCGACGCAGGCGCGTACAATCGATCTTCTGCGACGCGGGGCCCTCAACACAATCGCGTTAAAATATGAGCATGGGAATTTGGAAGCGAGGCTGTACATCTTTACAATCACCGAGTCTCTGGCGGGAAGGCCTAAATGAACGCTAATGAGAAACGCTTCATAAGCTTAGACTGCTAAACTTTTGTTTCAGATTCTATATTCAATAAGTTGACTCTAAGATGCTGATTAATTAAACAACAATTTCAGACGAAGCTTGTCACTGTTGATTTTTGAGCTGAAGACCCAGCGTTGGCAGATTCACTGTGGTGTCATAAATTTGAAAGCATCTTCTCGTATTTGGACTGCTGTGGTACAGTAATATTTCTCGAATCTTGCTGCGTTCAGTGTTTAGCTTCTTTAGGATTCAATTTAGTACGCTATTAGTGAGAAAGCTTTAGCATGGCTTGAGCCGACCCTGTCAAAGTGCGTGATATCACGTCGATATAGCACGGGAATTTCAAGCTCCTATTCTTGTGCAGATTTTTTTTGTGCCTTATTAAGCATCCCCTCACGGCGAAAGTTCTATTATTGATATTATAGAGGTTTAATTTACTTTATACATGCAACCTGCCTTTTCTCTTTAGTGTTTCATTGACACACCCCAGCTCCCCTCGCTCCTTCCCTGTCGTTCCCCGTGAAAATCATCATTGGAAACTGTGACGGCTTCTTCTCAGATTATCTGCACAGAGACACTGCCTACTACAATATCATGTTAACTGTAAATACGTGAGCGTACACAAAACATCCTACCACTTCAGCCTTTATTCAGACCTCTTTCTTTCGCAACCCGCGCTAGTGCAACTGAGGCAACTTCAAGACTAACAGTAACCCGGGAGTGCATTGACATCATAGCGTCCTAACCCAGCAAGTAGGCGTCAGCGCATTCGCTTAACAAGGGATCTTTACAAGACGGCAGACAATCTCATAATGGATTTTCTGCAGAGCCTTTGATCAGAGGATTAACTGGCGGAGGTCATTACGGAATGATAGTAAGCACAACGAACTTATTACTTCGATGTCCGTGCGACGTAGGGATAAAAGCCTCGACCACTATATTTTCTTTAATGTGTGACGTCTGATTACTTGGAAGGTTACATCTCTTCTCTCTACTTTGGTAAAGCAAGTGTGATGTCTCAAAAGAAGCTGGGAGATGTCTGATATGACAGCCGCTAATGGAGCAAAAAACAGGGGCACTTACTTTGATCACGAGCATTAGCTCTCAGAAAAGAAGACGAATGGAAACAGTGCTTTAATGTTTTTTGTAAAATGATAATATCTTAAATCCAGTGAGCGTCATCAAGTGTTCTGCTCTGTTTTACATCGGATGCTGTGAAGGCATTAAGGTAAGGAGAACACCGACTACTCCATTTCTATCTTCACAAAGTAAAAAATGAACAATAGCACAGAGCTTTACAGAACTGATTAAATCAACAAATAAATGAACGAATAGTTAAAGTGACAATAAAGATAAACGTGTTGATGATAATGACACCACGACGGAGAGTTCACTCGGCGTCTAACTTCTGTCCACGCCACTACCCAGATGCGTCATACATTTTGTAATGCCCTGGCACAAGAGTGATCCACAAACTAAAATGGATGGTACGGGTGAAAGACAGATCCGCTCAAATTAAGTTCGTTGTGCAGAAGTAGCGACAGCTGGGCGAGTTGATGTTGTGATATGGTGAAACAGCGTCATAGACAATTATGATGGGTATTACAGTACAGGCTGGCACATCATAGCCGTAGTCACTCTTGCGCCATTAAACCCTACGTAACAATAAACCAGACCACACATTCTCTGCTTAACTTTACAAAACAACAACAACAACAACAAGATATATAGAGTTCTTCAGGCATGGCACCCAGATTTAAGAAAGCAGACAAGCCAGGAAATTGTAGAGAAGTAAATACATTCATATAATCATCCCTTGTAACGAACTCGCGCGGTAGGCGAAACAGAAGGCAGAAACAGTACTAGAACGTAACACTGAAAAAGACATCCTGGTGTAATTTCTTACATATATAACTTGTCGAACAACTCGAAGAATATTGGAAACAGATATGCTGATGTTGGTTGATGAGGAACGGAAAGTTGTAAGCAACAGCCGCCTTGGATGTGACGAACAAGGGCGCCTGTTTAACGCTACATTCGCCCAGGCAAAAATTTAGTTTTAGCTTGCTTCTAATGAGATTACATACTACGGCCAGCTTGACGTGCGAAAAAAATATGCCGTATGAATGCCGTACCTGCTTCCTGCCGTACCTGCTACCTGCTACCTGCAGCCGTTCCTTTTTGCAGGACTTCTACTTTTCAATATTCATTTTTTCCCAGGACTTGTGAAGAGTGGAACCACCTACCTACCACTACTGCAGAAATTACAGACCATCAACATTTCAAAAATGCTTTAACACTAACTAATTAGTTCTTTACCTCATGTTATTTCTCGTTTTTTTTCTCTTGTTTGCTTGTGCTTGCCTGTATCATCTACTAATTTTACATTGTTTTCTAGTTTGGTGATCTGCATTGATTTGTTCTGTTAATTAGAGTATTTGTATTTGCATTGGTACATTATATAACTCCATGTATAAGTATCTTTTCACAGAAATGTTTTTCTTTTTGCCACTCCCCTCTGTAATGCTTCGGCCCTGAGGGTACAATAAATAAATAAATAAATAAATAAAATGTTCTTCGAGTTGTTCATCTATATATATGGACAGCCGAGTACAAATCGTACGGGAAGGCCGGAAAGGCATGCAATGAAGTTGTCGAAGTTCACCATAGACGTAAGCAAAGATGTACTTCGCCTACATTGTTGTTCACGCTTTAAGTTAATGAGATAAGAAGACGACTGCAAAGCCGCTAATTAAGTTTTGACCTATCTTAGAGCACTAATGGGCGAGATGTGCAAGAGAAGTTCCCTGGGGCGATGTATCCTGAGGAAGCATTGCTACTGGGGGATAATGCAAGGGTTTTGCAGAGACTTGCGTACCTAATGTGCAATAGAGCGATGAATCTAGCAGTTCACTTTAGCACAGAGAAAGCGAGAATTAGGCTTAGTTGTTAAGAGACGAGTAATCAAGTGGTACCAATTCAACAGGAATACATAGCCAAAGCCCAGCAACATAAAGATCTTGGTGTATATATAGGCGAAAGAACTATCTACTCAAGCATTCACCAAGATTATCTAAAAGTGAAAGGAAAGCGTAATGCAGCGATAATGAAACATAGGACTCTTTGGGGTTACGATGAACACGAGCTGGTGAGATAAATTTAGAAAAATGTAATGATGCCGCCGCTACTGTTCAGAAATGCAAATTTATGCTTTAAGATTGAAATATTGTTGTTGTTGGAGATCATCGAGAGGGCGGTGAGCCGACTAGTTTTGTGTGCTCACAGAAAAACCACAAATGAGGCAATGGAAGCTGACAAGGGTAGGGCTTCTTTTAAATTCAGAGAAGAGCAGAGCAAACCTATTATTGAAGAAAGATTAAGGAACACGGATGAAAAAAAGAATGGTTGCCTAAAATGCACAAATATCTATACCTCAAAAGCGTGGACACGGAATGGAGAAAGAGGTGAAGAAACTTGGCAACCAACTACAGAGTAACTGAAAGGGTAAATATGCAACCAGAAGTCATCAAAGGAAAACGAGATAAACAGAGACAGTAAATGGAATGCTAAGCATGTAAACAAAGAAGGGCATATGTCAAATAAAAAGAAAGATATGTACTAGTACACAAAACTTGCAGGCATCAAACTTCCTATGCCGCAGGCAAACTTTGAATTAAAAACATAACACGGCACACACATCGTTGTTTACAGTCTGTCACTCTTATCCCGCTCCCATGTCTAGGGTAAAAAAAAACCGGTTAGGCTAAACTGGTTAACCGCCCTGCCTTCCTTCTCCACTTTTTCCTTCCTTCCTTGAAATAAAAAAAGCAGGAGAACAAAGAAAGTAGAAAGTAAAATCCATAGTAACATAAAGGCAGTGCTTTGCTAGTTGAGGCCCAGGCTGGGTGCCTCAGGAAAAAATAAAAAGCATACAAGGGCAAATATGCGCAACAAAGTGCGGCACGTGTGTCCCGCAGTAAAAATCTAGAGACAACACAGCACATCCCAATGAAATGCGAAGGTACCCAGCAAGAATCTTAGGTAACGTCTACCTCGCGAAAGTGCTGGGATTTAGAGTGGATTCATTAGCTGGCAGGCCATTGAGATAAGTAAGATAAAGCCTTACCCGGTGAGCGGCTTAGATAAACTCAACGCGTTTTGCATGACCTTATGTATGCCTGTATGCCTGTTCTTATAAGGAAATATATAGGCATAATAAAACGGCTGTTTGCTCAACCACGACAGTGTCAACGGCTCTGACGCAAAAGGGCTAAAGATTTCACAACTCGCGACTTCAAAAAGCGTTGAAGCGGAAATATACTATTTTCGGTTGTTCCCATTTCATTGTCAAGTTTTTACATACTCCATTATGCACCTTTCGATGTGTGAAAAAGAACAGGATCATCGAGAGAGCGTATCCCCCTGACACTCAATGTAAACAATATTTCACATTGCCTTAAATCCTATTGAAATTCTAGCTCGAAAGTGATTACATAAAATATTGTTCCTGAATATGAAGTGAGGTTCCTGCACACGTGTATATAGAAGTAGTTTAGATCACGTCCTTGCCATCAGCGCCGGAGAAAGCTGACACAAGTTTAATCGAAACCATTTTTTTTCGTTACACACACCAAAAAAGCAAGCCTGGAGTACTTCCCAAGCATATCGGGAGATGACATGACAGCCCAGGAAGCAGCATTAACATGCCTATCCCGTGCACGAAGTTACACCTCCATGTTTGTGTTTTGGTAAAGGGAAGACCATTTTACCACGCCAAACATGAGGGCATAGTTAGTGTGTCCATTGTAGCGTTCCTACTTAAAGGACACAGTAGACGTAAAGCATTGCTGTGGAACTGGCGTCCATCTTGTCTACATTTCATTCCCACTTCATTCTTCTCTTCTCCTGTCTCCCGGTTCTCGCGCTTCTTCATCTTCTATTCGAAGGCTCATACCGCTTCACCCTTCCAGGTTTCTTTTGCTAACCCCTCCTGGGGTAATACTTGAAAACGTTTCCAATTGAAGCACATTCAACTGCGCCCCGTTCACCAATGTACCACACCGTCTTCAATATTCCTTTCTGAGTGGCTGTCTTTGTCACAGAGTAAGGACCATAAAATTTGGCACTGGATTCTCTTACTCCTTTCCTAACTAGAATGAGGTCGGTGACTTGAATGTCTGGGATATCTAAGCAATGTCTCTTGTCAAAATTTTTTTTCATTCGTTTACGGTACCTCTCCTCCTGCGATTTTTGTTTCCTCTCCTCGACGATCTTGAGATTTTCTAACAGCCCCAATTCACGGTCCGCCTGAAGAATAGGGGTCTCTCCTGAAGAAGCGAACTGCGGGCTACATCCCAAGCCACTGGTGTAGGAGCGATTGTGATGTCGTACAGCTGCTTCTAAAGAGCATTTCCAACCACCAGGGAAACTATCGTACATCCTGATGTATTGTTTTACATCTCGTATAGCACGCTCTGCAAGCCCATTCGCTGCGGGATGGTATGGCGCACAGAATTTGATTGATATATTGTGGTCTCGAGCCCATCTTGCTAGCTTTTCACTCTTGAACGCTGGACCGTTGTCACATACAATCGTCCTGGTTGTCCTAAACATTTCCCGTTCGAGAAGGGCGATGACACTATTCGCATCTTCTTTTCCTGCCCGTGCCGCGACCATCCTGGTGCATTCATCTATGGCCAGAAGAAAAGCTTGCGTTTTTCGGACTCCTTCTCGTTTCTTATTTAGCTCGGCAAAATCAAGGTGTATAACTTCAAAAGGCACGTTCGAGTGGCAAGGTATTATCATGGCGTCCGTAGGCTGCTTATATTTCACTTTGTTAACTTGACAAAGGTGGCATGAACGAACGTATTGCTTGACGTCTTCTTTCATGTGAGGCCACGTAAATCTCTTGACTAGCTTGTTGTAGGTGCGCCAAAATCCGTCGTGTCCTCCAGATTCTGGGCTATCGTGGTACAAATAAAGAACCCTTGAAATCAGCGTTGGCGGGACTTGATAGCGACCTTCCATAAACATCAATTGTTCAGTGCCTTCCCACAATTTTACTTCATTGATTTCTTCAGATTGTTCTTTGTCGGCCTGTATCATCAGTCTAGACAATGCATCTGCATCAGTCAAAAGGGGTCCAGGTCTGTGGGAGATGGTGAAATCAAACTGCTGCAAATAGTTCACCCATCTGGCGATACGTCCCTTAGGTTGGGTCATATTCAAGAGATGAGTGAGGGCCTGGTGATCGGTGAACAAAGTAAACTTCGCACCTTCTAGGTACGTACGGAAGTACTGAATTGCTTTAAGGACTGCAAGAGCTTCCTTTTCAGTAGTGGTGTAGTTGACTTCAGGTGGCTTGAGGGTGTAGCTGTAGTAGCCTACTACGTGTCGCTTTTCTCGGCCGGATGCTTCTGGACATTTCTGGTACAAGACTGCACCCGTTCCATAATGTGAGGCGTCGGTATTCAGTTCAAAGGGTAAAGTGAAATCTGGTATGCGTAGAATAGGGTCAGCGGAGATTCTGTGCACCAGATCACGGTAGACTCTCTCACATTCCTCATCCCACTCAAATGGAACTGCTTTCTGCGTTAGGCGCGTGAGGCATCTTGTTTTTATGGCAAAGTCTTTTATGAAAGGTCTGAAATGTCCTGCTAATCCCAAAAACACACGCAATGAGTGGACGTCATACGGTTTTACCAGTTGGGATATCCTCTCAACGGACTCTTGTTTCGTGCTTTTGGTAGTCCCATCAAAGACTCTTCCAAGAAACACAACTTTTCTTTGAAAGAACGCACTTTTCTTAAAGTTAACCTTGAGCTGTGCCAAGCTCAAGGCATTTAATACCTGGGACAGGTGTTCCTGATGCTCTGCCTCTGTTTTGGAGAAGACGATAATATCGTCGATGTACACGTTACAAAAGACACCTAGGAAAGGCTTCAGGACTTCGTTCATAATCTTCTGGAACCATGCTGGTGAGTTTTTCCAGCCGAAAGGAAGCCGGTTATACTCGTACAGGTCGAAGGGCGTGACAAAAGCAGTGTACATTTTTGTTTCTTCGGCTAGCGGGATCTGCCAGAAACCTTTGCACAAGTCAATACGTGAAAAACATCGGCAACCACCTGTCTCATCTATAATCGTGTCTATCTTCGGCATGGGAAATGGTATAAGCTCTGTCTGTCGGTTGAGAACTCTGTAATCTGTGCACAATCTGAAAGTTCCATCTTCTTTCGGCGCAATAGTTATGGGAGAGGCGAAGGGTGACACCGAAGGCCGGATTATATTCGCGTCTAGCATCTCCTGCAATTCCTTCTTCAACCATATCTTGCGCTCTCTTGACATGTTATAAGGCGATTTTCGGATGACAGTCTTGTCGGTTAGTTCGAAAGGCACCTTGTGTGACGTCATCGCTGGTGGGTAGCTTCCTATGCATACCAGTTCAGGATAGGTCGTTGCAATATCCCCCGCGCACTTGACAACTCGCAGGTTATCTTTTCTATCAGGCTTTGTCTCTTGCCTTGATAGTCCTTCCACTAAAACAGCATCGTCCCAGTAAACGTTGATTTTTAGTTTCTTTATATCTGGTCTGGATAACAGAAAGTCATACGTCACCCCCTCAATCACCAGTACTTCACTCTCTATTTGATGACCTTGGAACTCGATGTTTACTGAGGCCCATTGATTATGCATTGTCACTTTTCCGTCGTAGCCTTGCACCCGTAGTACTCTTCCACTATGCAGGTGACTTGCATCTACCAGCTTGGCATTTATTATAGACACAGAAGCACCGCTGTCAACCAAAGCCATCATATGTCTGTTTCCCACTTTGACAGGGATGTGAAGTAGGCTAGAGCAAGTTAAATAAACAGTCTCAGTTGTGGTCATCGGGTCGGACTGATCACCCTTGTTTATCAGTTTTTTTGTCGTCGGAGCCTCTTCAGCGTCCGAAAGTAGGGGAACAGGGTCGCTGTCGACGTCATGCACCCGACCTCTGGGAGCGCGCCAACCCAAGTTCTCTGTGCCGCCTGCAAGGCGGCGCGGTTCTCGCTGGTTACGGCTTGACCAATCCGCGCCGGACCGTGTGAAGTGACCGCTTGAGCTAGCGTTTATATTTTCTCCTGAAGTAAATGATATGTCGTGAAGGCACTCCAGGAGCCCGTCCATAGTTTTAGGTGACCGTATTTGCACTTGCTTCAGGACTTGCGCGTGCAGTCCGTGCATTATTAGTGCTACTACGGCAGACGGAGGAAGCATAGGCTCGGCCAGCTTTAAAAGGCGGCATTTGTCAAAGAAATACTCGACGAGGGAGCCTTGCTTGAATTTGAAATTAAGCGCGGTGTCCCACCTTCGCACTGGGTTGCTTCGGAATGTCGTCAAGAATTTTTCTTTCCACTGATTCCAAGAGTTGCCAGCCTCTTCAATAATGTGCAAATCATACCACTTCCGTGCAACACCGCTTAAGTAACTACGCATGTTAGTAATCTTGTCCTCATTAGAGTGCCAGTTGTTCTTCCCAGCGGCATAGTCATAGAATTCAAGCCAACCTTCTGGACTTGATGACATGCCATCGAATGCATCGGGTTCTACAAATTTAGTCACTGGCTTCTCAGCGTTTAAAGAGCTTATAAGCGATGTCACCAGCTGGTTTTGTTGCGAAATCTGTTCTTGTTGTAGCCGAAGTGCTTTCAAAACGAGGCTCACCTCTTCCGTCGACGACTGTGATCCAGAGTCCTGTCGACGCATCGGTTGAAGAACTAATTCGTCGAAGATCACCAGAGGCAAGTTCACGTTCACAGCACCCTTCCGACGTAGTTCATCAGGGTCCATGGAAGCCTTCTCTAAAACCAGGTTCATGAGTTCTGCCGAGTTGAGTTCGCGAGGTAGTTCCACCGCTGGTTCATCTTCAGCTTGGTATCTCGAAAAGATGATCTTGTCCGCGGAGGTCTCCTCAAGGAAAAATCTCACCCACATGTTGGAGTTCGCTGTCGGCTGCGCCAAAATAATGTAGCGTTCCTACTTAAAGGACACAGTAGACGTAAAGCATTGCTGTGGAACTGGCGTCCATCTTGTCTACATTTCATTCCCACTTCATTCTTCTCTTCTCCTGTCTCCCGGTTCTCGCGCTTCTTCATCTTCTATTCGAAGGCTCATACCGCTTCATGCCTATCCCATGCACGAAGTTACACCTCCATGTTTGTGTTTTGGTAAAGGGAAGACCATTTTACCACGCCAAACATGAGGGCATAGTTAGTGTGTCCATGAATGTTGAAATGCTGATTTTGTCTTGTAATCGTAGTATTTAAACTGAAGAATGTGTTTCTCACATCTTTGACATACCCGCATGTAATAAAAAGGAAGGCGTGTCAACCGAAATGCGGTCGCCAAAAAAGAGAAAGTGGACCTACACGCTTTATGTATATGTATGTACGGATTTTCGGGGGCTATAAAGATGGCGAAATGTTGAATGTTGAATAAATGCGTGATATTTTGACATTATTTTTCAGTACTTTCTTCATTACCTTGTCCAACCTTAACTTTCTTTCCGAATCCTCTATTTCTTGTGGTAATCTAGAGTTTTCTAATTCAGAACGTTTTTTTTATCCCCATGCATATGTGTCAATGTCTTGTTTAGCATCGGCTTCCATTGACACGATATTCTTTTTTTTTTAGTATCCTCCAAAACCCCTTACCGCAATGAGGAAGTCCCAGCTGCTTGAGGACGCACTACCACATATTCTGGAACGCTCCTTACTAAGGTGACCTCACTGAGACCTTGCTTCGGGTTCCCTTATGTTTACGTAGCGCTGGAGCTACCTTCGTGGTGCCTCGCCGCGTTCCTTGCAGTAAGAGGACGCTTGTGCGCAGCACTTTGCAAACTCCCAGATCTGCCGAGAGGTGGCAATGGTGGCGCCGCGGCCATTCGAAGAAAGAAATGGCGGTCAGGTGGTTCGTTCACTGACAGCAACTTTCTGAATTTAGAAGTATTCGCGTTACGAGCCATTGACTTCGTGTATGGTGAGGTGTACTGCTATCGGTCGCCTTCACCGAGAAACCATAGGTATCGGTTGAATCCTCCGGAACTGTGCACCGAGGCAGAATTTGGACAAGATATTGGTTCTCGAAGCAGTCTGTTGTACTCATGCTGAAAGAACTGCGGCCCAACCAAATTTATAATAAAAGAAAAAGGCCTATTCCGTCCGTGTTAACGCTCTCCTCATCACACTCCGATTTTATGCAACCGGTGCGGTGAAGATGGTTACCAACTCCTCTATCAGAACAAAGATTGTCGCCAATGCTGCTAGACCACTAGGGTTGACGGTTGGGCAAGTTGGTACTGCATTCTAAAACTGGTACAGCGCAACATAGAAAGGAAGAGACAAGCCGAGCCGGCCAGATAAAGGAACAGAGCGCTATGTTCTTTTATCTGGCCGGCTCGGCTTGTTTCTTCCTTTCTATGTTGCGCTGTACCTGTTTCATTTGCTAGACCATCATTTTCTGCCTACGGTAAGATATTAAAGATAAATAAAACGTAAAAAGCTGCGCGCCTTTCTAGCAAAATAGCAGTGCGCGCGTTAATATTTATCGGTGCGCATAACAAAATATTACACATATTGCTGCTTGAAAGCGAATGTTTAGTTATTATTTCGCATCTACCCTCGAACCCAGTCTCATGAGCCAAACCTTACTGATGAGGCGACAAGGAACGTTGAAGGAAGCTATTAGAGTACATTGGAGCCCTCAAGGAGCGTCTTGAGGTATGGAGGCATGAAGGGCTCCTCATGTGAGGAAATGAAATTGTACGAGGTGAGGAGAGTTTTAGAATACGGTCATGGCCCAAAATGGCTAGGTGGGCTGAACCCGGAAATTGTGCAGTATGTGGTGCAAAATAGTTAAAGTGCCACTACTCTGGCACTAAATACGCTGATACCGCTAATTTTACATTATTTGCGGCTCATTAAGGCTTCTGATGTTGTTGGGCCGACGTTTGATAACATTTGCAATTCGCTACGTCGCTCTTGAGGCACGAAAGGACCGCTTTTAAACCAAGGCGCCAAATTTCACATACGTCTAATCCCTGTGAAGTCGGCAAGGATGGCGTTGTCTTCAGAAGTCGACTTAAAAAGCCATCATTTCCGCATAGTTGTCTTCGGGTATCAGGAAGATGTACGACTGATTTCGCGTACAGCGACTTTAAGGCAGGAAATGGAGTGTGCGTTATAGATTCGATTGTTCACAAGCTCGTTTTGTGTGAGCGATAGGCAAACCTTTTCCACGCGACACGCACTCTAAGTATCCCCATCTGTGCTATTTTCAGGGACGGGCCTTTTCATAACGTAATTGCGATCAGCATAGAGGTTCGTATCGCTGAACTAAGTGAACAAAGAACCTGCGCATGCGCAATCCCATTTATTTTTTCTCCCATTTATGGGCAGACCCAATATAATTGGTTTGACAAGCTGACCATTGAAAATCACAATCGGTGAATGTATCGATGGCAGTTTGTGCTTGCCCCGCTAGAAGCGCTGGCAAATCATGCCGCACAATTGCGACTTCTACGACACGTTAGCTTGGGCACGTTAACACATTCAACACAGCAAATGATGACGCGGTTATAACTTACCTTATTCATGAATTAAGTTGTTTTTATGATTTGTAAGTCCAATTTGGCACTACTGTTGACGGTTTGTGGGCACTCATGTAGTGTGATGCATCCCAACTTTTGTCCCTTTAATAAAGAAGGCCACAGGCAAGTAAAATCCATACATTACCCTAGAAATAATCCACGTGAGACGAAAAATTTAAAGGTTATGGAAAAGATATAAGCAGCCTGCAAACGTAGAACTAATTGTGAATATATGGTCGCCAAGGAAACGCTTAAAGAAGAAAGCATTCGAGGCCAAATGACGATTTTTTGGTACTACATTTAACGGTTTCACTAAAGATTCCCCGCACAAGTTCTGGAGGTCTACATTTTATTCTCCCTTCCTTCTTCTCTTCTCTTGAACCCAGACTCCTGCGCTTCTTCATCTTCTATTCCAAGGCTCATACCGCTTCACCCTTCCAGGTTTCTTTTGCTAACCCCTCCTGGGGTAATACTTGAAAACGTTTCCAATCGAAGCACATTCAATTGAGCCACGTTCGCCAATGTACCACACAGTCTTCAATATTCCTTTCTGAGTGGCTGTCTTTGTAACAGAGTAAGGACCATAAAATTTGGTATTGGATTCTCTTACTCCTTTCCTAACTAGAATGAGGTCGGTGACTTGAATGTCTGGGATATCTGAGCAATGTCTCTTGTCGAAATTTTTTTTCATTCGTTTACGGTACCTCTCCTCCTGCGATTTCTGTTTCCTTTCCTCGACGATCTGGAGATTTTCTAACAGCCCAAGTTCACGGTCCGCCTGAAGAATAGGGGTTTCTCCTGAAGAAGCGAATTGCGGGCTGCATCCCAAGCCACTGGTGTAGGAGCGATTGTGATGTCTTACAGCTGCTTCTAAAGAGCATTTCCAACCACCAGGGAAACTATCGTACAGCCTGATGTATTGTTTAACATCTCGTATAGCACGCTCTGCAAGCCCATTCGCTGCGGGATGGTATGGCGCATAGAACTGGATTGATATATTATGGTCTCGAGCCCATCTTGCTAGCTTTTCGCTCTTGAACACTGGACCGTTGTCACATACAATTGTCTTGGTTGTCCTAAACATATCCCGTTCGAGAAGGGCGATGACACTATTCGCATCTTCTTTTCCTGCCCGTGCCGCGACCATCCTGGTGCATTCATCTATGGCCTGAAGAAAAGCTTGTGTTTTTCGGACTCCTTCTCGTTTCTTATTTAGCTCTGCGAAATCCAGGTGTATAACTTCAAAAGGCACGCTCGAGTGGCAAGGTATTATCATGGCGTCCGTAGGCTGCCTATATTTCACTTTGTTGATTTGACAAATGTGGCATGAACGAACGTATCGATTGACGTCGTCTTTCATGTGAGGCCACGTAAATCTCTTGACTAGCTTGTTGTAGGTGCACCAAAATCCGTCGTGTCCTCCAGATTCTGGGCTATCGTGGTACAAATAAAGCACCCTGGAAACCAGCGTTGGCGGGACTTGATAGCGACCTTCCCTAAAATCAATTGTTCAGTGCCTTCCCACAATTGAATTTCATTGATTTCTTCCGATTGTTCGTTGTTGGCCTGTATCATCAGTCTAGACAATGCATCTGCATCAGTCAAAAGGGGTCCAGGTCTGTGGGAGATGGTGAAATCGAACTGCTGCAAATAGTTCACCCATCTGGCGATACGTCCCTTAGGTTGGGTCATATTCAAGAGATGAGTGAGGGCTTGGTGATCGGTGAACAAAGTAAACTTCGCACCTTCTAGGTACGTACGGAAGTACTGAATTGCTTTAAGGACTGCAAGAGCTTCCTTTTCAGTAGTGGTGTAGTTGACTTCAGGTGGCTTGAGGGTGTAGCTGTAGTAACCTACTACGTGTCGCTTTTCTCGGCCGGATGCTTCTGGACATTTCTGGTACAAGACTGCACCTGTCCCATAGTGTGAGGCGTCGGTATTCAGTTCAAAGGGTAAAGTGAAATCTGGTATGCGTAGAATAGGGTCAGCAGAGATTCTGTGCACCAGATCACGGTAGACTCTCTCACATTCCTCATCCCACTCAAATGGAACTTCTTTCTGTGTCAGGCACGTGAGGCATCTTGTTTTGATGGCAAAGTCTTTTATGAAGGACCTGAAATGTCCTGCTAATCCCAAAAATACACGCAATGAGTGTACGTCATATGGTTTTACCAGTTGGGATATCCTCTCGACGGACTATTGTTTCGTGCTTTTGGTAGTCCCATCAAAGACTCTTCTAAGAAATACTCATTTTCTTTGAAAGAACGCACTTTTCTTAAAATTAACCTTGAGGTGTGCCAAGCTCAAGGCATTTAATACCTGGGACAGGTGTGCCTGATGCTCCGCCTCTGTTTTGGAGAAGACGATAATATCGTCTATGTACACGTTACAAAAGACACCTAGGAAATGCTTAAGGACTTCATTCATAATCTTCTGGAACCATGCTGGTGAGTTTTTCCAGCCGAAAGGAAGCCGGTTATACTCGTACAGGTCGAAGGGCGTGATAAAAGCAGTGTACATTTTTGTTTCTTCGGTTAGTGGGATCTGCCAGAAACCTTTGCACAAGTCAATACGTGAAAAACATCGGCAACCACCTGTCTCATCTATAATCGTGTCTATCTTCGGCATGGGAAATGGTATAAGTTCTGTCTGTCGGTTGAGAACCCTGTAATCTGTGCACAGTCTGAAAGTTCCATCTTCTTTCGGCGCAATAGTTATGGGAGAGGCGAAGGGTGACACCGAAGGCCGGATTATATTGGCGTCTAGCATCTCCTGCAATTCCTTCTTCAACCATATCTTGCGCTCTCTTGACATGTTGTAAGGTGATTTTCGGATGACGGTCTTGTCGGTGAGTTCGAAAGGCACCTTGTGTGACGTCATCGCCGGTGGATAGCTTCCTATGCATACCAGTTCAGGATAGGTCGTTGCAATATCTTCGGCGCATTTGACAACTCGCAGGTTATCCTTTCTATCCGGCTGTGTCTCTTGCCTTGATAGTCCTTCCACTAAAACCGCATCGTCCCAGTATACGTTGATTTTTAGTTTCTTTATATCTGGTCTGGATAGCAGAAAGTCATACGTCACCCCCTCAATCACCAGTACTTCACTCGCTATTTCATGACCTTGGAACTCGATGTTTACTGAGGCCCACTGATTATGCATTGTCACTTTTCCATCGTAGCCTTGCACCCGTAGTACTCTTCCACTATGCAGGTGACTTGCATCTACCAGCTTGGCATTTATTATAGACACAGAAGCACTGCTGTCAACCAAAGCCATCATGTGTCTGTTTCCCACTTTCACAGGGATGTGAAGTAGGCTAGAGCAAGTTAAATAAACAGTCTCAGTTGTGCTCATCGGGTCGGACTGATCACCCTTGTTTATCAGTTTTTTTGTCGTCGGAGCCTCTTCAGCGTCCTTAAGTAGGGGAACAGGGTCGCTGTCGACGTTATGCACCCGACCTCTGGGAGCGCGCCAACCCAAGCTCTCTGTGCCGCCTGCAAGGCGGCGCGGTTCTCGCTGATTACGGCTTGACCAATCCGCGCCGGACCGTGTGAAGTGACCGCTTGAGCTAGCGTTTATATTTTCTTCTGAAGTAAATGATATGTCGTGAAGGCACTCCAGGAGCCCGTCCATAGTTTTAGGTGACCGTAGTTGCACTTGCTTCAGGACTTGCGCGTGCAGTCCGTGCATTATTAGCGCTACTACGGCTGACGGAGGAAGCATAGGCTCGGCCAGCTTTAAAAGGCGGCATTTGTCAAAGAAATACTCGACGAGGGAGCCTTGCTTGAATTTGAAATTAAGCGCGGCGTCCCACCTTTGCACTGGGTTGCTTCGGAATGTCGTCAAGAATTTTTCTTTCCACTGATTCCGAGAGTTGCCAGCCTCTTCAATAATGTGCAAATCATACCACTCCCGTGCAACACCGCTTAAGTAACTACGCATGTTAGTAATCTTGTCCTCATTAGAGTGCCAGTTGTTCTTCCCAGCGGCATATTCATAGAATTCAAGCCAACCTTCTGGACTTGATGACATGCCGTCGAATGCATCGGGTTCTA
This sequence comes from Dermacentor albipictus, assembly GCF_038994185.2. Taxonomy (NCBI): domain Eukaryota; kingdom Metazoa; phylum Arthropoda; class Arachnida; order Ixodida; family Ixodidae; genus Dermacentor; species Dermacentor albipictus. Next base: position 62,881,141 of record NC_091830.1, read on the forward strand.
CAAATTTAGTCACTGGCTTCTCAGCGTTTAAAGAGCCTATAAGCGATGTCACCAGCTGGTTTTGTTGCGAAATCTGTTCTTGTTGTAGCCGAAGTGCTTTCAAAACGAGGCTCACCTCTTCCGTCGACGACTGTGATCCAGAGTCCTTTCGACGCATCGCTTGAAGAACTAATTCGTCGAAGATCCCCAGAGGCAAGTTCACGTTCACAGCACCCTTCCGACGTAGTTCATCAGGGTCCATGGAAGCCTTCTCTAAAACCAGGTTCATGAGTTCTGCCGAGTTGAGTTCGCGAGGTAGTTCCACCGCTGGTTCATCTTCAGCTTGGTATCTCGAAAAGATGATCTTGTCCGCGGAGGTCTCCTCAAGGAAAAATCTCACCCACATGTTGGAGTTCGCTGTCGGCTGCGCCAAAATAATGTAGCGTTCCTACTTAAAGGACACAGTAGACGTAAAGCATTGCTGTGGAACTGGCGTCCATCTTGTCTACATTTTATTCTCCCTTCCTTCTTCTCTTCTCCTGAACCCAGACTCCTGCGCTTCTTCATCTTCTATTCCAAGGCTCATACCGCTTCAATTAACTTGTAATAGTATTGAGTCAACTCAACTTCTAGGCGCTCCGACAATAAGTGTGCCTGGTATTCTTTCTCTGTTGTCAAACAATGATGAGAAAGAGAGTTGTGGTCTTAAGGGAATTCTGCACTGTTTTCTTAGGCGTTCCACTCAATCAATCAGTGAATACTTTTACATTATATTTGTTGAGTCACTTCAGTACAGCTGCCTGCCAGCTGAATAGAGGTCGCAAAAATAGTTCCCATTGACAAGTCAGGCAACGTAACTTTCCCGTGTAATTATCAACCTATATCTGCAAGTTTTACCTGTTGCGAAATTATTGTGCATATATAATGAAAAGTTCCTCAATAACATACCGAGACTAACAATATATATTCATTTATCACAAACAGTATACCTTCGGCGCAGTATTGTTCACTGTTACTCAACTTGGTGAAATGTTTTATGACCAAGCACAGGGGATCAAATCAAACTGATATAATTTTTCTCCATTACTCGAAGGCTTTTCACCATGTGTCATATGCTAAACTGAACTTCAGACTAAATCAGATACATAGTGATGGTTTCATTACGATATCGAGAGCCAGCTACTTATCGGAACGTCGACAATACGTTCAGTATAACGACGATGTCTCTGATATCGTGCCGGTCTTTTCTAGAGCGACGCAGGCATCTTTGTTAACATGATTTTTTTATTTATGTTATGCATAACAACATTTCACATCACGTGGATCAAAGGTACATCTGTTCGAAGATGACTGCACGCTATATCAAAAGATGCATACGCATGAAGACCAAGTACGACTAAATGCAACTCTAAGCAGCGTCATACAATGGTGTAATATCTGGAAAATGGTGATCAATCTAGAATAATGGTAGCCATGTCAGTGACAGATAAGAAATCAAAACTTAGCTCCCGTTCTGTCTTGGGAAATGGCATTCGTACAACAGTAACCGGAAAGAAATATCCTGGTGTAACTATTTCTGATGATCTCTCCTCAGCAACCCAAGTGCGAAACACAATCAAAAAGTCAATCAAAAGTTCATAATTTCTGAAAAGGGCCTTGTGTTTTGCCACTTCAGATACCAAGTTACTCGCATATAGGGTCCTTATCCTAGCAATCTTAGGTTACGCAAACATCGTTTGGTTTCTGTATATGCGAAAAGATATACACATGCAAGAACCTGTGCAACGAGAAGCGGTTCGCTTTGTCTACAACAGATACCGACGCACTGGTTCCCCCATGAAGCTGCTTTCCATCGCAGGCCTAGACACATTATCAAGTCGCGCAACACTTAAAAAAATCAAGTTCTTATCTAAATTACTACATATTGCATTCAACATGCATCCTGCTAATCACGTTATTTTTAACCATTCAAGGGAAACGATTCACAAGCACTAATTTACGATGAATGAATACTCTTGCGTTAACAACGTATATTGCTTCTCTTGTTTCCCCCGGGCCATATGAGAAGTGGATCCCCTAGATCAATTAACAGCTTGGCAGGATACCTTAAAAAAGTTAATTGAGCTCACGGCTGCATTAGTCCTGTCAACAAGCAAGACTTGATGACAAGACTTGATTTATGTCGTTACTTTCTTGATGGGTACTCTTTGGCGAATGTACGAATGAATGCTTTGCGATGTGTATTAACGCTTCCTTCGATGACCAAAGCTGGTGGATCTCTTTGGTCTCTCATGTTCCGCACTCAATGCTCCCGATCATGAACGATTCAATTTCTAGTGTTTTTACACGTAATTGCTATCCTATTTAATTACTGATTGTAATTTGTGTTTTCTAGTATACAAACCCCCTCTTGTGACAGTCCGAAGTGGGAATAGCAGCCGAATGAAATAATAATAACAAAACTTGCAGAAGCAGCCAAGCGGTGGGTGTTAGAGAGGTTGCAGGGGAAGCAAGGATGGAACACATTGTAAGATATTTTAGGGTGTTCTTAAATAGAAACACAGTTTCGCCAAGCTTTCTCCAGTAAACAGCTTCCTTCGCAGATATTGCGCCACCTACAGGCTTGTTTATCACTGTGTTGTAACAGGTTCTTTACTAGAATTCCGAATTTCACAGCTTTTACATTATACAAGAAAAGAGTACCTAGCAAAAAGCAAGAAAAGAAAAAAGAAAGAAAGAAAGAAAGAAAGAAAAGAGCACACACACACACACACACACACACACACACACACACACACACACACACACACACACACACACACACACACACACACACACACACCGGAAAAATATCGGAAAAAAACTTAGAAATTCGCTTTTCAGATGCTCAACTTTTTTAATACCACGGCTAGTGAACAAATGTAACGGGCACCGCGTCTCGATTTCAAGGTTGCCTGCACTCTTATAGAGTTGCTGCACTACCTAGCACTAACGCGTTTATCATAAATGAATGAGCAGTGAAAACAGATAAAAACCCTTAACGTCGCTGTCTAAAGTGCGACAACCAATTTTACGAGTTTCTTGTTACTTCATACGGTGGGGCAATGCGCCTGAAAAGTTCATGACTTTCTTTTGCCATCTCAAGGGGGAAATGCTACATGACACTGCTTTACGTTTGCGACGTGTCTGATGCTTTGCAAATGCCCTTTATTGTGCATTTGGCACACAGAATTGGTAAGAGAACACTGAACTATAGGCCATCGCCAGGAGTAAGGGGAACTACTCCGAGATCAAGCACGGCTCCGAAACAGATGCTACGTCACGAAGGATTACGTTGCTGTCGTGCTCCGACATCAATTTTTCTAGAACGTGCCTGAAGTCTCTGACTTTCCGTAAGGGTTCGCCCAGCATCAGACACTCGAGGACTCTCAAGAGCGCAGAGTACCTTTTTTTATTAACTTTTGGAATTTCACAGGACCTTCGAGCCAAAATGCGTCAAAGGATTTGGGAATAGCTAAATGTTCCCCTCGCTTTTCTTGATCAGATTAGATCCTCTTGAAATTGGAGAACTCTAACCTTTCCTGAAATGTCATGCCCGTTGGAAACGTACGTGCCGTAGGTTTGTTATGTGAGTGGTTGGCGTCACGCTGGAAGGCGATGACCAACATTAAACATGCATAAGGAAGAAACAACCACGCCTTCGAAAGCTGTGAAATGCCACCACGCCTTGTAAGAGCCACGATAACGAATGGATTTTGTTTTCGTGTTTACGAGCACCAATGAGAACATGTTGTGGAAACAATAGGATCAAGAGAGATTTCCTGTTGACATAGAGTGCGCCGCCGTTCGCACAGGTGGCCATTGTTATGCTCTCACGCGGGAAATTGGCGCGTCGTGGGTAGACGCAACTGTAGCATCCTTAACAGTGTTGGCAGCAACGGCGGCAATGCGAAGCCGCCTCTGACGCATGGCAGGAGTTCTGCTGGCACTAATGTGATCCTGCAGCACGTAGCGAAAGCAGAATGTGTCGCCTACCGTGACGACTGGGGCTATGAGAAGCTTAAAGGCAAAAATGTCAGATGACGTTGATGCGTACGGGATCAAGTGGAAGTCTTTCCCGATGCATTAAAGAGAGAATATATATATATATATATATATATATATATATATATATCGTTACGTTGCAGAAGTCGCATATAAAGATGTATTTCCCGTATTCACGAGAGTGAAAACGCTGCATAATCAAGACGACTGTCGAGACAGATTCCACCTTCACACGCCAAATCGTCGTCTGAGTGCCTCCACTCATTGTGCCATAACATAACCCCCCCCCCCCCCCCCTGGCGCCGTCTCAGCGCTTACTAAAAGGGAGGTTACTAAAATTACTTGTGCCTAATAAATGAAATAAAGAAGTGATAAATAATTGGAAATTAAAGTGGATAAAAAACAACTTGCCGTAGGTGGGAACCGAACCCACAACCTTCGCATTTCGTGTATGTATATATATATATATATATATACTGATCGTTTCTATGGTAGCTGAAGTACCGCATGACAAACTTACCGTGTCATGGTTATCATATGGTTGGCAATGGCATGCTGAGGTGAGGTTATGGCCATAGCAATTAGTGAGGTGATGATGATGATGGATGGCCTTTAGTGGCGCAAGGGCCGGCTATGGCCAAAGAGGACCGTTAAATATGGTAATGAATTGTGTAATGTGCGTGAAACGGGGAAATATAGTTGCAAATGTAGATGTGATGCTGCTGTAAGAAGGCCTAAAAATGGGACGCTATAATCTGCGTAAAATATATAAGCATCACAATAATGACAACGAACAATGATAAAAAGGCATAAACGTTTCGATATGAAGAAGTGATATAACAGGATGCATACAAGCAGTACTGTCCCGAAAGGTCTCTTGAAGTAAACCAATAGCTTAGAGGCACGTGCTGTTAGAAAAAAACAAAAAAAAACAACTGATGTCGGTGCAGCTGCAGCCTCAAAGGCGAGGCTGTGCTGCACACGACCCGGCCAAATGATTTATAATATACTGATCTCATCTAAAAAGCTAAAAACTGTTTCTGGGTTAAAAATCGGTTCCTTACTCAGAAGAAGCGCTGGGGGAAGTGGAATACGCAGATGATATGCAGAATGAAAGTACTTTTTACGCTCCCATTCTATTTCCCTGCACTGGACGAAGACATGGAGAACTTTAAGGCTGCCGCCACACCTTGGACATGAGGGTCACTTCCAGTCGGTAGGTAACAGTGGGTGCTGAAGGTATGACCTATTCTTAGTCGACAAATGAGCACTTCCTTGCATCGTGTTGTTTTCTCTGATAGCCAGTGACCTAATTTAGGTTTGATGAAGTGCAGTTTATTGGATACCTGAGTATGCTACTGTTTCCGCCAGTGGTTCTAAAAGCTTGTGACGTAAGCATGGTTCAAGGTCCATGGCTGGAATGGCTATGTTTGTGTTGGTGTCACTAAAGGCTACTGAGGCCGCGTTCCCGTCAGCAGCTTCATTTCCTTTTATGCCACTGTGGCCAGGCACCCAGCCAAGGATGATGACTTGTTTATCCATATCAGCAGAGCACAGCAATGTACATAGTTCGTTAAAACATTGTTCTTACGTTTTCGTTAACTTATTAGGGCTCAGATTGCGCTCAATGAGTCCGTAAACACAATATGCTTAGTGAGTTTTGTTTGTTTAATGTGTTTAACTGCAAAGAGGCTTCCGTATGCTTCTGCAGTAAAAGTGCCTGTATATGGATTAAACGTACCGGATATTAAAAATTATGGTCCTAGAGTTTCGTAACCAATACCAGGAGGAACCTTGGAAGCACTTGTACAAAATTGAGCGCATGAATACTTCTAATTAAGTTCACGAAAATGCTATTGTTCATGTGCATCAGGTGCCCGTTTTGATATTCTACGAAAAAAAAGATGTCACATTGGATGGTCTGCCACCTCCTAGGTGGTGGAAGCCTAGTAGGAGCCATGACATTCTCTAGAGGGGGGGGGGGCGCCTGTTTCTTCTGACAGTGCTTCCAATGGGAAGGAGAGAGGAGGCCTCGTGGTTGGGTGGTTACGCAACAGCCTGGCCGTGGACACGTCGTAAATAAGTTAATGACATGGATGATCTACAGCTGATTTTACCTTAAAGGCATAGGAAAAGCCTAAATACGTCCTTTGGAAGTACACACACCATTCGTTGGATTCAACGTAGGGGCTTGGCACAGGACTAGTCCTTAAGGCGCCGGTAGCAAGTGGAATATCCAAGGGGTGCATAGGATTTAACCATTTCGAAGCAGTATATAGGCTTTGCTGAATTATAAAATATATGGCTCCATAGTCAATGCGTGATAATGCTGGACTTTTGCACAAGTTTATAAGGCATTTCCTGTCGCTTCGCCAGAATGTGTCTGACGCGAGCTTTAGCAGATCCACAGTTTTGAGGCACTTTGCCTTTAGATACTTCAGGTGTACGACAAAAGTTAACTTGCTGTTTAAAAAGATCCCCAAATTTTGTATTCATGGCTCACAGATAGCCGTTCTCCATTGAGATCCATTACGGGGTCCAGCAGAATACCTGTCTTCTTAGAAAACATGGCACACGTACTTTTGTGAGGGTTAAGTGTAAAACAGTCTAAGCTGTACTTGTCGCTCGCAGATACTTAGGTTACATAAATTGTAACCTATCTGGTTGTCATCCACATATGCAGAACAAAACACGGTACTCGTTGTCATCCACATATACAAAATAAACCATAGTACGTGGTCTGACAGTGCGGAGCGAGCTGATTTTGACAATCAAAAGACAACAGCTCAGCACTCCACCTTTATGGAACACCATCAAGGTGGTGTTCCATCAGCCTCTTGCGCAAGAGGAGGAGACCGATTGCTACTAATTCTAACACGGAACGTGCGGTGGCAGAAGGCTGAATCACACTGAGTAAGCTGCCTCGGAGTCCCACTTAAGACAGATCATGATGTATTCCGAAGCGCCAAGATGTGTCATACAGTTCTCTATATCTAGAAATGCCGACAAGAAAACCTGTCTTCGCACGCACGCATCACAAATATTTGTCTGAATGGGGATCAGGTGATTTCTAGGGGATCTACCTTCCCTAAAACCGCACTGTAAGGGATCGAGTATTTTGTTGCTTTCAAGAAAATTGATGAGGCGCCAGTTCACAATTTTCTCAAAGAGCTGGCGTAGGGAACTTATCAGAGCTATAGGTCTATAACTACTGGGTGAAGAGAGGTTCTTGCCCTCTTCAAGAATAGGAATTAAGATTGCTTCTTTCCAGGCGGCCGGAATGTAGCCAGCAAATAACATGGAAATGAAGAGTGAGAGTAATGTTCTGTGGGTTTCAGTGTTTAAGTGTTCGACCATTTCATACATTATTCTGTCGCTTCTTGAGGGAGGGCGGGGGGGTGGGCTTGTTGCAGCAATTCACTAAGGCCTGGAACCCTGCCATGGTAAACGGACGAATGTTGACTTTATCGTATAAGCATTTCTGGCCGAAAGGGAATCGCTGTGCTTGTCGTTGGTATCTGCCTAGTCGTCAAGAGGGTTTCCTTATGTACTTACTAATGGTAGAGGATGAGTTGCGCGGCCTTTGATTTCATTCACCCAGTTCCAGACTTTTCGTTCGTCTCCATAAGAAGTAATGCTATTTGCGTATTTTTACAAACTTCACCGTTAAGCGCGGTGGCGTGTTCTTCTACCTAGGGACTTAATCGCCTTGAAGTTAATTAGGGTTCTGTGGTTGGAGAGTTGCGTAGTAGATTCCAAGCCCTGTTTTGCTGCTCACGCACTTCCTTACACACGTCATTCCACCATAGTATACGTAGTTTGGAAGGCGAGCCATTTCTTTAGGGAATGCATAGTGATGCAGAATCAATTACAAACGCTGTTAAGTATGCTACTCCACCATCTCAGTGCCCGGGCATCATCCCAGGGCAGATGTGTTAGTTCACGAAACTGCGTCCAGTCAGCTGAATTGAATTTTCACCGAGGAACATGTGCATAGAACTCAGATTGTTTTGTAAGGTTTAGAACAATGGGGAAGTGATCACTTTCTAAATGGTTAGTAATCACATGCCACTCTATATATGGCTAAAGTGTACTGGACACTATGCTCAGGTCTATGCAAGAAAACCATTTGTGAGTAGGGCTGGGCATGTTGATTTTTGTTTGTTAAGGCAGCAGTCACTTCAAAAGCATAGGATGTTTTATATTACGCGCCCTCTCGCATCACAGCGAGAGTCTCCCCACAAAGTGTTATGTGCGTTTGCATCTCCGGCAACTATATAGCGCCGGAAGTTCACCTGTGTACTTTTAAAATTTGGTTTTATTCAGTTGATTGATTGATTAGTAGGGTTTTTTGGCGCAAGGGCCAGATGTGACCAAAGAGCGCCAAGTCGATGGTCTGTGCTTCTGAATGATATATGGGTGTTAATTGCGGGGAGTAATGAAACACGGCTGTATAGTGGCCTAAAATATTCGCTAAAAAGCGGAGTATATGCATGTGGTGCGATGTGGCTGTAGAAGGGCCTAAAATTTATTTACTCTAAAGTGCGTAAAATACAAGTATATGCATAGTATAAAAAATGACTGTGATTGATCGTTTCTGCGATGACAACAGATGTTTCACAAGATGGGGATGGTCAGTAAATTATGTAATCTGTAGCACTAGTGCCTCAGCAAAGCCTTGAAATCAAGGACTGGGAGGCAGGTGCTCTAGAGAATGTTTTCATTGCAGCTACGACCTCCAAGTGGAGGCCGCGCTGCAAGTAGCCTGGCCAAATCACATTTAGGGTGTCAGTTTCAAATAAAAAGTTGAATAGTGATTGAAAAGTAAAAAGGGGTTCATTGCTAAGAAAAAATGCTGGATGTAACGGTATGTGTTGGATATAAGCAGAGGGAAAGTGCTTTTTTCTCTCTGCCTCTATTTCAGTGCATTGGATAAGAACATGAATAACTGTAAGCCTGTTGCCACATTTGCTACATGTCGGAGGTTCGCTTCCCGTCAAAAGGTAGGAGTGAGTGGCGTACGTATGTCCTATTCTTAATCTACACAGAAGCACTTCCTTATGTCTTGTTGTTCTTTCAGTTATCCAGTTCCCTAATTTTGGCTTAATTACGTGTAGCTTATTCAATACTGCATTATCCCATTGGTCCTGCCAGTACTTCCTCAGTTTGTTGCGTAAGAAGGGCTTAAGTTCTTTTGCTGATATAGGTTTATTCATATCCGTTTCATTAAAGGTGACTGACGTTGCACTTTCGTCAGCAGCTACATTGCCTTTTATGCCCCTATGGCCAGGTACCCAACATAGGATGATGTTCTGGTTGTACATTAATGCTAGGCATAGTTGTGTGTATAGTTCATTAAAAACAGGGTTCTTATGTTTTCGTAAACTCATTAAGGCTCTTACAACGCTTAATGAATCTGTGAAAATGATGGCCTTATTGAGATTACTTTGTCTGATATGTTTTACAGCTGAGAGTATCGCGTACGCCTCAGCCGTGAAAATACTTGTGTTAGGATTTAGAGAATCCGAGGTGGAAAAAAATGGCCCAAGAGCTCCACACGCAACACCAGCAGATGACCTGGAAGCATCTGTATAATATTCGGCACAGCAGTACTTCGCTTGGAGTTCGAGGAAGTGTGATCGTATGTGTGCCTCAGGTGCATGTTTTGTTATTTCGACAAACGAGATATCGCACTCCATGGTCTGCCATTCCCAAGGCGGTGGAAGGCGAGTGGGAGGCAGGATATTTTCTGGGAGATGGATGTCTGTTTCGTCTACCATTGCTTCCAAGCGTAGGCTCAAAGGGGTTCTAATACGTGGGCGGTTACTGTAAAGTCTGGCAGCGCGCAGGTCGCTAACGATGGAATGGCATGGATGTTCGGTGTCTGATTTTACCTTAGAATAGTATGATAAACTTAAGAATATTCTTCGCAGATGTAAGGACCATTCGTTGGACTCAACGTAGAGACTTTCAACAGGGCTCGTTCTGAAGGCGCCTGTTGCCAGTCGTATACCGAGGTTGTGGACTGGGTCGAGAATCTTTAGCGCAGTCTCTGTTGCGGAGTGGTACACCACGGCTCCGTAGTCGAGGCGTGATTGTACGAGACTCGTGTACAGGCTAAGGAGACACTTCCTGTCACTGCCCCAAGTTGTTCGAGAGAGCAGCTTGAGGAGGTTCATGGTCTTCAGGCATTTTTCTTTAAGATATTTTAAGTGGGGAATGAAGATAAGCTTTGTGTCCAGGATAATACCTAAGAATTTGTGTTCATGACTAACAGTTAGTCTTTCTCCATTAAGGGTAATGTCTGGTTGTGGCAGTACACCTCTCCTGTTTGAAAATAAGACACATGTGCTTTTTTGGGGGTTCAACTTAAAACCATTCTCGTCCGCCCACCTTGAGAGTCTATTCAAGCCAAGTTGTAGCTGCCTCTCGCAAATGCTAGCATTGCATGACCTGAACCCTATTTGTACATCGTCCACATAGACGGAGTAGAAGAGTGTGTGAGGCAATACGGCGTGGAGGGAGTTCATTTTAACAATGAATAACGTACAGCTCAGTACTCCACCCTGCGGTACACCTGTCGCCTGCAGAAATGGTCGAGACTGTACGTTGCCAACTCTAACACGAAATGTCCTGTCAGAGAGATAGCTTTCAATTATTCTTAGCAGGTTGCCGCGAATGCCCATTGCAGAAAGATCCCGAAGGATCCCGAAGCGCCACGTAGTATCATACGCCTTCTCCATGTCAAGAAACACTGATAACACTAGCTGTTTGTTGACAAACGCTTCCCTGATGTACATTTCCATGCGTACAAGCTGATCTGTCGTCGATCTGCCTTCTCTAAAGCCACATTGATATGGATCTAATTTCTTGTTAATTTCTAGATAATGTACCAGGCGACTGTTTACCATCTTCTCAAAAACATTGCATAAGCAGCTCGTCAATGCTATAGGCCTATAACTATTTGCCAAAGAAGGGTCCTTACCCGATTTCAATATAGGAATTATGATGGCCTCTTTCCAAGCAGAGGGAATGTGGCCGGACGACCATATGGAATTGTAAAGACAAAGAAGCGTTTTTTGTGTTTCAGGCGGCAGATGTTTTAGCATTTCATATAAGATGCGGTCAGAACCGGGGGCAGATTTGTTGCAGCTGTTTAGGGCTGCCTGAAGCTCTGCCATGCAAAAAGGTCTATTGTATGCCTCGCATTTTGTGCTTTTCCGGTCTAGTGGTTTTCCTTCTATTTGCTTTTTGTACCTTTGGAATGTTTCAGAATAGTGCGACGAGCTGGATATCTGTTCGAAATGTGCACCAAGAAGGTTCGCCTGGTCTTCCATGCTGTCGCCTTGAGTATTCACCAAAGGTAACGAGTAAGGCTGTCGACCGTTTATTCTATTCACTCTATTCCAAACCTTTGTTTCATCAGTGTATGAGTTAATTCCCGATATATACTTTCTGCAACTCTCTCTTCTAGCTTGTCGCCGCGTTCTCCGACCCTGGGATTTGACCTGCTTGAAATTAACTAGATTTTCTGCTGTCGGAGAATCCCGAAGTAAAGCCCATGCCTTGTTTTGCTTCTTTCGCGCTATTCGACACTCATCATTCCACCACGGAAGACGGCGTTTTGTGGACAATCCACTTGTTACAGGGATACATTTGGAGGAGATGTCAAGGAGAAAAACCGTAAAATATTCAACCGCAGCGTCTATGCTTAAAGCACACATGTCGTCCCAGGATAAAGAAGCAAGATTTTTGAACTTTTCCCAGTCAGCTGAGTCAGTTCTCCATCGAGGTAGTTGTGGAAGGCATTCATTAGACATTTGTGTGCTTAGAACCACAGGGAAATGGTCACTCCCGTAAGGGTTTTTAATAACTTTCCATTTAAAGTGGGGTAGAAGAGTTGGAGATGCAATGCTAAGATCTATTGAGGAGTATGTTTTGTTTGCCAGATTGTAATACGTGGGCTCCTTCCCATTCAAAAGACATGCACCTGAAGAAAAAAGGAATTGTTCAATCAGGCGACCTCTCGCGTCGCAGCGCGAGTCGCCCCATAGGTTGCTGTGTGCATTTAAATCTCCAAGCACAAGATATGGTTCGGGTAACTGATCTATTAATGTTTGGAATTCTTGTTTGTGAAGCTGAAAATGCGGTGGTATGTATAAAGAGCAAATGGTTATCAGTTTATTTAAAAGTACAGCACGAACGGCCACTGCCTCAAGGGGTGTTAGTAGCCGTAGGTGTTGACAGGCTATAGATTTGTCAGCTATGATGGCTACGCCGCCGGATGATGCGAGAGCATCATCGCGATCCTTCCGAAAAATAACATACTGACGTAGGAAGTTTTTATGATTGGATTTCAAGTGAGTCTCTTGGACACACAGCATTTTTGGAGTTAGTTCTTTAAGGATTTCTTGGACATCATCGAGGTTGCAAAGCAGGCCTCTGATATTCCACTGAATAATTAGTGTATCCATATTGAATAAGTGTTGTGCTATGTGTCAAAGAGAATGGATTTGATTTAGCTTACAGCGCCCTTTTGAGGCCCTGTAATTGGAGTTTTGTCTTTCCTAGAGCGGTCGACAAAGTCGCGCCGCTCCTTAGGCGTCAACTGCGCCTTCTGACAAGGTGTTGTGTCCATGGCCTCTTGAGAGGCACTGGACACGCGCTCTTGCGAGCGGTGTGTTTTCCGCGAAGGCCTTGTCTCTGAAGACAAGGCCTTGGAGCCCACCGTCCTTGTGGTTGGCGGGCTTATCTTGACCTCGGAGCTGGGCTGACTGGTGCCAGCACCAGCAGAGGCCTCCACTGTGGACAATTTCGGGAGAGGTAGGGTAGCCTTCGCTGCTCCCACCGTGGGGGCGGGTGGCGTTGCCGCACGCTCGCTATGCGTGGCGCTGGCGTCCGCCAAGTGCCGTTGTGGTACTGCCCCCCGACGTACCACTTCGGCGAAAGATGTGCTCTGTGCAAATGTTGGTGAGATGCGCTGTCTTGCTTCTCGGAAAGTTATGTTTTCTTTTACCTTTGTCGTAATTATTTCTTTTTCTTTTTTCCAGACTGCGCATGATCGAGAATATGCAGGGTGGCCACCGTTACAATTACTACAACGGGGCTCAGCCTTACAGTCATCTGCAGAGTGATCATTGGAGCCGCATTTCGCACATGTTAGCCGCCCTCAGCAGCTCTGGGAAGCGTGGCCAAATCTTTGGCATTTAAAACAGCGTCGCGGGTTGGGGATGTATGGTCGTACTCTGATTTTGATATATCCTGTTTCTAATGTCTCTGGTAACGTGCTAGAACCAAAGGTGACTATCAGGTGTTTAGTTGGCAACTCCTTGTTGTCCCGTCTGATCTTTATTCGTTGTACGTTTATTACATTTTCATCCTTCCATCCTTCCAGGAGTTCTTCATCGGTCAAGTCCATCAAGTCGATGTCAGAGATTACGCCTTTGGCCGTGTTCATGGTTCGATGTGCTGTTACACTGACAGGGATGTCTCCAAGTTGTACAAGGTTCGTTAGCTTGTCGTGTTGTGCTTTGTCTTTAAGTTCTAGTAATAGGTCCCCACTGGCCAGCTTGGTGATTTTATAGCCGCCTCCAATGGTCTCTGTGAGATACTTCGCCACAATGAATGGTGAAATCGTTCTTGCCGTCTTGTCAGGTTTGTCACTATGTACTACGTAAAATTTCGGGAACGTCTGAGTGGGTTTGAGAGAAAACTGATATGTAGCATCGGTGCGCCCACTTTTAGAGGGACGATCGGATGAAATAGGGTTAGAAGTTCCCATGAAATATTTTGAGTTTTCAGCGACAACGCCAGTCACCCACCACCGAGCCCAACAAGGGGACAAGGCAAAATATGTGGTGAAACAAGCCCTGCCATGCCAACTGTACGTCGTCGCTATAACCACATATGTTATAACCAAGGTAGGTCATACCACACTAGGTTAACCCTCGCCGCCAGGAATGTTGGAAGTTATCAGAAGGAAAAGAAGACAGGAAAGACTAAAAGGGAGAGGGAAAGACAAAGATGTGCGAAGAGAGAGACAGGAAAGGCGACTGCCGATTTCCCCCGGGTGGATCAGTCCGGGGGTGCCGTCTACGTGAAGCAGAGGCCAAAGAGGTGTGTTGCCTCCGCCGGGGGGCCTTAAAGGTCCAAACACCCGGCATCGGCTCAACCCCCAGGATCCCCCTTTCCCCGGACACGGCTAAGCCGCGCACGGCTACACGCGGGAGGGTCCAACCCTCGTGTGCTCGGGTACGTGGTGTCGCAACACACCAAACGCCTGCTTGCGCAGACGCCCCTGCGGGGTTTATTCAGTTGATTATCAGAAGAGATGTAAACAGAGCTGATAATGACTTCCTTGTCAAACAACACCCATCGGATGGCAACTGCCTCTAGGGGCGTACGAAGTTTTAGTTCCCGGCAGGTAACACCTCTGTCGACTATGATAGCCACACGTAATCGCGGTCTTTGCGAAAAATAGCATATTGTGAGAGGAAGTTTGCTTGCGTGAACTTTAATTGTGCATCTTGAACACAAAATACCTTTGGATTATACCTATATAGGAGTTCTTCAATGTCATCGAGGTTGTGTAGGAGACCTCTCACATTCCAGTGCTATATTTATGTATCCATGAAGAATGTGGTTTTTGTGTTGGGTGTTTAAGAAAAAAGAGTTAGCTTACAGAGCCCTTTCTGGGCACCATGATGCGAGGTTTCTCTTTTTTGGAGTGGTCGAGAGGTTCGCGTCGCTCTTTCGGCGCTAATGGCGCCGTCTTAATGGGCGTTGAGTCCATCACCTCTCTAGAGGCGCTGGATACCTGCTTTTTCAAGAGGTTTGTTTGGCTTGAAGGCCTCGCCTCAGGAGACACACGAGACCCTGGAAGTGACCAACGCAGAAGTCGACGGCCCCTTTTTATGGGACGGCCGAAGAGTGCTAGCTGCAGCCGCCAAGTGGACGGATTGCGTCAACACCGGCTCAGTATGTGCGGGCCGGACAGCCGCCAGAGGCTGTTGTGGCACTGCCTTCTTACGCGTCACTTCGGCAATACTGAATTTAGGCAGATAGGACATGCACCGGCGTGCTTCCTTGTATGAGATATTTTCTTTTTCTTTGTCACAATGTCATTTTTTTCCCTGGGTGGGCATGACCGCAAGTACGCAGGGTGCTCCCCATCCCAGTTCATACAGTGGAGGTAGTAGTTCTCTCTCCCGAAGTGTTGGTGTAGACATTTTCTTGCTGCCGAACTCCAGAACGAAGTTCTTTCAGGCTAAGAATAGCGGTGTGAGTGAGTTGGCTTTAGTTCATGGTGCATTTTCTGCAGTGCGAAGCACTGAAGTGTGGAAAGAAAGCTAAAACGAACAAAGTAATAGCAGGAGAAGGACAAAGACGAGCGATGACTTCAAACTGAGTACGGCTTGCACGGCATAGTCAGGCAAATGTTTGCCTTTAGCCATGTCCCCTAACACAATCTGAATATTGTCTTAAATAAATCAATAAAAAAAGAAAACAAGCACATACATACAGAAAAGCTGATATGTCAAACACTGCGTCATAGTCACCAGTGACAACGGTGGGGTAATAAACCAGCAGTAATAATTAGATAATATTAAGGTTGGCATAGGCTCAAAAGAAAGAAATCTTTATCACGTATATCCACTGATGATTGACTGATGCATCTGTCGCCATATTCCTTAACATTATGTGCTTCTGAGGCTTCGTTACCCGACTAGACAAAACTCTACGACAGAAAACGTTGAATAGCCGGCCAGAAAAGCTTCGCTGAAAAGAAATTGGATGTTAGAATTACGGGTGTTAGTTACGGTTGCACGTAATACTCTTTTATTGCGATAGCAGATATATGGACACTCCGGACGCACCTTTGCCGTCGCCTTCGGCGTGAAGTTCCGTATAATAACACCGTTTTCGCGCGTCGTATGCTGTGTGTGCCTGACTGAACGCGTGCAATCGAAGCTGACTATCGCAAATCAGTAATAAGTAAGTAAGTAAGTAATCAGTAATCAGTAATATGTAATAATAAGTACGGAAGGAGAACACGGCAATACTATGTTCCAGCCATATTTAATAAATTGCCAGCGTCTGTGTTAGAAGCAAACACAAGACGTGAGATTAAGAAACAGCTTAGAATTGTCGATGTTTGATGTACCATTTTGTATAACTGTTCAACATTTTGTTCCGACCCGCTAATAGCTAACTCCGCTATTAACCCTGTGCAATTTTCTGTGACCTGACTGTCAGGCACTGCCAGTCAAGCCCTCAGAGGCTTTGGTAGGCCTGCTATGTGTACTTTGTTTTCCTTATGCACAATAAAGATTGTATTGTATTCTATTGTATAATCTGGCGCGCGCGAACGAAGAAAGCGGAGAGCAAATACGCATTCTCCCAGGCGCGATAGGGTGGGGCGCAGGATGGGATGGACGGAAATGGGGGCGGGCGACGTTGTCTTCCTTCAGCAACTGCACATTTTGCGCCCGGGCTCAAGGGGAACTGCCGATGGTGGCTGAATCTCGCTGACCATATATGGAGGAAAGCGGGGAGGCAGTGCAGGAAGAGGGGGAGGGGAACGGCTTGGACCTCGCCAACAAGCTCGCACTTTGCACGGGCGCGCGCGGTCGCGCACGCCGTGTTTCGAAGGGGATATTGGGGATAATTTTGTGCGTACGGTGTTCTCGCCGATCTTGCGTTCAAGCGACAGACCGCACGAAGGTCACTTCGCTCGCTGCTGCTGCCCCGCTCATCGAGGGCGATCTGCTCATGTGGGCTCATGCACGCTCACACCATGCTTGCTAATTCCGTTAGTAAGCGAATGTTTCGAAGCTTATACGGCCGATAAATCTACTATGCTTACTTCGTATACGTGTCTACTAATTTGGTGCCGCAATGGATGCTTCGCCTTTCGGGCGAAACTGCAACTTTTAAGAGCGGAGCTGTTTATGCTTTTTTTTCCGCTGTGGAGCGTTACCAGAAAACTCAGCCAAGCTGTGTGCCGCATAGCAACCTCCTGTGAGAGCGCCGAGCCACATAGCCTCCTCGCACCCACGTGCGTAGGGCGGAGTTGTGACATCAAAGGCTAGTGAAAACTCCGAACGGCCGGCGCGGCGACACACATCTCGCCTCCTATACTCCGTGCGTACGTGCTGCTGCCGTGGGAAGACCGAATGAAGTCCGGACGTCTGAATAAGAAGTGGCTTACCAGGAAGAGCACCATACTGCCAAGCGAGAAGCGATGCGTTGCTGCCGAGCTGATTCGGAACACCGCGCCGAAGCTGCGGCTGAGAAGGGGCGACACCGAGTCGAGGATTTGGAGTTTCAGTCCAAAGAACGCGAGAGTCGGCGCCTGAATGCTTGACGTCTCCGAGAAAGCAATCCCGGCCTGCGACTGCCCGAAAACTTCCAGCGTCAAGCCCGCCGAGACAAGAACATTGCAAAACCTAGGATAACCTCGCAAAACCTAGAAACAACGTAGCCAAGTCTACCATAACCTTCCAAAACCTAGAAACCACTTAGCCAAGCTTATCAACAACTTAGCAAAACATAGCATAATCTCGCAAAACCTACAAGCAACTAAGGCAAGCCACGGAAAAGCTAGGTGATCGCAAGCTGCGCTGTTGACTCCAGCCTTGCACCGCTAGAGCAAGTTGCGCACGTTTTTTGTAACATATAAACTGAATTACTCAAAAGCTTGAAATATGAACCGTTTAACAATCTTGGTGTTCGTGAGATTAAGTGCATATGTTTTAGAATATGAACACGTTTACCAATTAAAGAAAGAAAAGCATACGTATTGTAAATGTGCATACGCACTTGACTAGCATTAGCCAGCACGATACGAGCATTAATGCTTCTTGAGAAGGAAGGAAGGGAGGTTTTAGTGCCTTGCTCGTTTGAATTGCGCCTCTTTATCTGATTACTATGCGCAAAACGTAGCTTTTTGCATATCAAGGGAACAGACGTGCAGTTGCTTCAAGTAGGAATGACAGCAGCCCTGAGTTTCAAGGTGCGGCGATCTGTCGCATTGTTCAATGGAAACACTGATTTGGTAAACATTTATATAATCCATAGGCAGCTCAGAGGGAAAGATAGACACCCAACCGAATCGTAGCACGAAGCTACAAAAGAAGTTCATGTGGATTGCTGAGAAAGCAAGCCTCGCAGTTGAGGAAAAATTCGTCCTAGTTGTTCTACTGGCTGAGCGGTTGTTCTACTGTCTGAGCTAACTGATTGCAAAGCGAGGGGGAATTAATCGACAACTCGAGGCACTGGGAGACTGAATAAGGCAAATTAGTCTTGCGGAAACACACAAGGTTAAGGAAAGTCAATTTTCTCTTTTACGCCCTCTCCTCCTGCTTGCGAGCTTCTGAATAAGTGATTTTGCATACGCAGTTGTGGCTCAAAAGGACGTTTTATCCATGTTGTGTCATGAAATTGGTCTTTCTAGTTTTGCTTCAATTGATCTCACTCTAACACCTCAGCAAAATCAACAAAAACTCAAAGCAAAAAGAGGTTATCAGTATCTGGCCTAGTTGTTTCGTAGTTATTACGGTTTGATAGGACGGGGAAAAACAAAGTGCAGGCTTGGACAGAATAGAGCGCCACTCGCCAGTATGTTCGTCCATAGCAGACATGTTTGTTCTGATAGGGAAGGTGCTAACATGAACAAGTACATTGGCCCACCGCAGAGAGACTATGCAGACGAAATTGGAAATAAAAACAACAGCAATAAAATAAACCAAGACGAAAAACTGCTACGCAATTTTTTAAAATAAGAAATGCTTCTGCTAAGAAGTATTGCGAGATCTTTATCAGAAAACAAGGTTCTAATAGTTCAATAATTGTTGCTTAGGAGAAAAGACTCCGTAGGAGAGAGAGGAGAACAGGAGGCAGGGCCGACTGCATAAGAAACGAGGCGTACCGAAACTTAGCTTCTAGAGACGCTCTTTCATGCCTGGTCTTAATTAACTTTGTTTTGTGTCTTATTGCATCCTAATAAGTGTTATCAGTTGTTGAGGTAACTGCGTGTTTGTATACATTTTACCCGAAAAGCGTGCGCGGGGATGAAAGGTGACTCTCATGATACTCGAACATTATCCTGCTGATAAGCCGGTTTTTTTTAGAACTAATGAGTACGCAGGAGTGAGCAATGATTACCTGCATTTACTGCAACCTGGCTAAAATATTTTGTTTCGCTTCCTTGAGACTGCATAATTTATGCCGCTTCCTTTAGTATTCACGATGAGACCTACACGGCTTGTGTTTGAACCTGATTAAGCACAAACCCGGAGTCTTGCGGATAATTGCGTGCGTAGTTCCCCGAAGCTTTACAGCGTCAGTTATCCCCAATGTTACATGGCTTTGAGGATTATATTTAAGACCTCTAGGAAAGCTCAAGTGATTTGACCGATTAGCCTTCAGATGTTTCGGTATCGGTTGGTGCACATGCGGAAGGGGTTATACGTTCCTAGAGTTTTTGGAAGCCAACGACAGAGATTTTGCGGAGCTTTCTCCTTAACGTCGCACTTAGCCCGTAAGCGACACGTCGGTACTCTGCTGAAATAATGACCCAATGGGGTATCACTTTTAAGCACGCTAAAAAACTCGCAAAATCCTGATCCGGCATACACGTAACTTTGTCGAGGTTGAGAGTTTGATTCCTAGCCTTTACGGTTGCATTTTGATGGGAGCGGAATGCAAAAAGGGTTCGTGTAATTAAATTTATGCAGGCGGTAAAGAACAACAGGTGGTCAAAATTAACTCAGAGCCCCCTCCTTGACGGTTGCCTTGACGATTGCATTTTGATGTCAGCGGGATGCAAAAAGCGTTCGTGTAATTAAATTTATGCAGACGGTAAAGAACGACAGGTGGTCAAAATTAACTCAGAGCCCCCTCCTCCGCCCCCCCCCCCCCCCTCCCCGTCGTACAATGTGCTCGATAAGCAACTGTGCATTTCGGTGAAGCTAAACTAATGTCTAACTTTAGAGGCAAAAGTGCGTATATTCTGCCGAATTTACACAGAAATGCAGGTTTAATTAACCGCGATATCTTAGCGGAAACAAGGAGATATTAAAATTTATATAAATGCCTGACGTAATGTCGTGGAAGTGTGCTTGGCACTGCACAGATAATATCGCGGAATAAAATACGTGCGCATTTGTGACACCGCTATGCTTACGTCTTGGGAACGTAAGCGGATCTGCCGCTTGAGAAAAAAAAAGGGCAATCAAATGAAGCAAGATGCAAAACTGCTACGCAAATTCTGAAAGTGAGAAATGCTTCTGCTATAAAGTATTGCGATATTTTTATCATAAAATGAGGTTTCAATCCTTTCTGCTCGTGAGGTATTTCGGAATACGCATTCAGCTGTAAGCCGATTTAAATTCCGGCGGAGTTAAACAAGCTCTGCCACTGAAAAACATAAACAACGAAAACAGGTCAAAAAGAAAATGAATGTAATTTCATGCGCGGGGTACCAATAATGAGCGCCCATACAAAGACCGTAATAATGCCAGGTGAAATGAATTGGACGTATAAATTAGAAGCAACGGGCAACGGTTTGGAGCAAGAGTGTTGAACCATAAAACGAAAGCCTTCTAGCAAATAATGGAAGCGCACCTTCGGTAGCTGCACATATGGTAATTCGAAAATTTCGCTGTTCAAACTGTCAGCGCTCCAGATTGACAGTTTATGGATTAACAGAACCTAACATTTTGCGTTACGTAAACGTTGATAAAGTTGTGCATTCCTAGCTGTTCTTACAGCATTCAGAAAACATCTTTACAGGCCGGTGTGATCGCCTTTGGCCATATGATATTGCTACGGAACAGCCGCCACAGTGTGGCTGCACTGAGGAGGACGAAGATGACGTGGGTGCCGGTTTTGATATAGCGTCGCCATTTTGGCCTCCGTTAGCTTCCCTGTAAATAAATTGTAAACAGCATTCGGCTTCAGCTACACGTAACAATATTGTCATTGCGTGCGCATCTGTTCAGGGGGCATTCTAGTTTCAGCGCGATTATCTTTGTTAGGAGATTTGGCGTTCTTTCTGGGATCTTTGTACATCTGGATTTGACTATTTTTCTGTGACCCCCAACTTGGATCCCTCAGTATATGCCTCTGGGTATGTGCTCAATGGCATATAGTAGGCCACGTAGTGGTATATACTACGCTGACGTCAAAGAGGTTTAATGAACCTATTTGACGAGGAAGCGTGCGAGTGCTCGGTGCCTGCGGGTAAAAAGCTCACTGCCTTTGTCGCTTCCTAGAACCGGCTATGTGCCCGCAGGTGTGTGCCAGAGGGTATGTCCCACTGGTTATCAGGGATGTGCCGTTCGTCATTATAACCGTCATACCGTATAATGCATGTCGTCACAAATTCCACGCTCATCACAATATAGATGACTGATGGCATTGGCGCTGTTAGTCATCTTGTAAGGATGTGTGCGCCACCAATTTCTCTCTCTCTCTCTCATATCACCATTCCATCTTGTTTTTTCACGGAGTAGGGCAGCCTAAAGCCTCTCGAAACACACTTTCCAGTGCCAGGGTTATTACCTACAACTTACCCTCTTCATCCACGTTCTTTTCTCGTTCATTCCCTAAGCTTAAGGCATCTAGGAGAACTTACTTTCTTTTAGCTTCTGATAATGAAGGGGACGATTATTTCTATTGGCATTCGGCATCCTCTCTTGAACGGGGCCGTGACAAATGGTCAGATAGCCTGCTTGAGGCAGTCAGATTTTAGTATATTTATTCCAGTACACTATTTTGCCTTTGTTGCCTTTATCTCCTCTTCAATAATATCTCCATCTCTATATTGTACAGTTACCTGTTCCCGTTAAAAATCTGGGTATACCCATATCTTCCCTGTTCTTTTTTCACCTATACTATAAACGCTACTTGCTCAAGTCAACAACTCACCAGTTATTGCTTGCATCCGGTTTGAATCCTAGCGCTTCTGGGTTGTAGACGTTCGAAACAGTTGAATGAATTCTTGGGTTTTACGTGCCAAAATCAGAATTTTGATTCTGAGGCGCACCGTAATGGGGCTCTCTGGATTAATTTTGGCCACCAGGGGATCTTTAGAGTGCCCCCAATGCACGGGACACGGGCGTTCTTGCATTTCGGCCCCATGCGAATGCAGTGGCCACGACCGCGATTCCATACCGCGACCTCAATGCTTAGCAGCGTGACCCCATCGCTGCTAAACCACCGCGGTGGGTATTCCATACTGTTTTTGCTATGTGTTGTTGCCCGCTCGGACGGGACGTGATACCATTTGCCGTCTTCTACTGTTGCGTAGAAGTGGAGCGTGAAGCAAAAGTGAAAGCGGAAAGTTCGGAAGCGGGACTAGGGGGGGGGGGGAGGGAGGGCGGGGGTATGTAACTGACAAATCAGGGAATGGCGGCGGACACCAGGGACTGACACGGCTGAGCAAGAGCGGCGCTTCCGCGTGCATGAGCTCTAGAGTAGCCATCCCCTCAGGCTTTCCTGGTTGACCTCCGGACCTTCATCTCTTCATATTGTATCTCTCCGCTTTGAGGTGCCCTTTTCAACATTTGGTACAGACATATAGAATGGAGGATGGTGTGGCCACTGATACTGGCTGTATGCATGCTTCTCCGAAATAATGAAATACTCGGAACGGCTCTCCGCATCGAGCGTTATGCAAATAGGCATTGCGGCATTAGTACGCCTCGCTATTTCATGCTTTTTCTCCATATATACACGTGAGGGAAACACAGAGTGGTTGGCTGTCTTTCCCACAGTATTCACGAGCATCTGTCGTAGGAATTCTATTCCTATAACATTAATGATACCATATTTATTCACGTGGTATGAACATGTTCAGGCAGATTCATCGAGCGTCTAGTTACGTAAAGGTAAATGATATGAAAAACACCGTCGATACTCGCCCCCTACCTGCAATACCGAGCGACATAAGAGTGCACGGGAATGTCTCGATGGTGGTGTTGTTCTGCCAACACGTGCAAACTGCAGCTTCACAAATGTTCTAAATATAGTCAGGTTGGCGCTTTTGTGCTTGTTTAAAAGAGCCGAGTCTCCCCCATCCGAATGACGGCTCTCGCACACAGACACACTCACACGCACACATACAAATATTTTATCTGGTTTCTCTCGTTTTTCTTTCTCGCCACAAAGCATCTTTCCTTGCAAAAATTACTCGTTTGCGCGTGCAGAGATTTTTCCCACCACAGTTATGAAAATGGCCTGAAAGCATCGTTTCTTTCCACGTGGTGTCTCTCACGTCTCTCTTTCAGCGACCAATTTTATTCATGCCGTTTGCGTTATCGTGTTCAGCACGCTGCGACGCCGACTAACCTACAGTTCGCGTGTTTGCTGCAACCTGAAGATTACACGCACATGCACCTGTCACAGTCATCTCTTGACGCTAATGCAGTACGGGTGAATGAAAAATCCGGCAGAGGCACTTAAGACCGTTTGCGCGTGGGAATGCGAAAGCATTACACCATTTCCAGACTTCAAAACGCCATGAACGTGCTCACGTTACAGACTGATGACGTGGCCCGGCCTCCTCCCCATTGGCTGCGGCATCACGTGCTCACTGACGCACACACTAGACCACACGTTTAGCCACCCAGATGGCGGCGACGTGACGTGTGCAATGACGCACGGAGTAGGCACACCTTTAGTTCAGCCAGAACCGGGGAAAGGCCGCGGTTTCGGGGAAGCGTGCTAGTCTTGCATCCAGAAGGCACGTGTTCTGTTCCCACTAAGACCAAAATTGTCGTATTTTCTTTTCAAAGCCATTAATAGATTTTGTTTATAGTAACCTCACTGAGAAATTCAACGATGATTAGAGCATTTTTTGACGTATTACTGACTCTTTGAAGTATTTGACTCTTTGTGCCGTCGCCCATTTTTGGTACCATCGATCAGCCGCGTTGCAGACTACGACGGATTTTCGCGTAATGGGGCATATATTGCTTTCGCAATATTAAAATAATAGATCAGCTGAACCATGACGACAGGTGTTACAAATGAAAAAAAGAGCGACAAAGAAACTTGCGAAATTTTTCGCGTGTGCACCTTGTTGACCAAGAGGCATTCTGCTGAAAGCGCATGCTCTCCGCATTTTGACGAGGAAGACAGGTTTTAAGCAGTGTGCGCATACGAGTGAACGGCCTTAGAAAAGATGGACATAAAGATACGCGCAATTGGAGCAAAAACATTACAGTGCTCAAGCTCAGGTTGGAGCCATACTAAGGGAGGGTGCAACCATCTTGCAGCTTTTTTGCCTTCAAACAGTGTTCTCTAACGTCCACTTCAACGAATCCTTTTTCTTGGCTCAGAGAGCGGAGGCACGTCATTTATTTACGCATGGTGTTGAAACCCGATTCTGCCGGCACAGAAGCCGGGTGAGATGGTGTGGAATGCGAACGCGGTGTTGTTCGCCGGCTCAGTGGTGAGAGTAAGAACGAGGATTATATGCACGATAGCGCGGTAGTGTGGCAGGCACGAAAATTCAATGCCTGTTTGCTCTCAGTGAACCGTGCATGCAACGCTTGACGGATGGAGCATCTCATTAGTGTAAAGAGAAGCTTTCTTTGGTAAAATACACAGGGCCATGCAAGATTGTTGAAATTTGCAGTTTTTCAGAATTATTGCTCATTGTTTCGCGTTACTGAGAGTGATGCACGTACAAACTGAAAGAAAATTGAGCTTCTCATATTTATTAAGTAACAATTTGAATTGAGTTTTACTTTTCTACATATTTCCGTAGTCTTTTATTGTGCTTTTGCTGTATTCCGCTTCTAAGCAATGTACAGCTTGGGGAGCGTTCGTCAGGCAGTTCAATCTGGCTTTAGTCCAGTCATCTCAGACAATGGAAGCATAAATAAACAATGTATATATGTGGCAAATAGCCGAATCAAAGGAAACCTCAGAATCACTCCTACAGTTCTTAAATAAATGTTTCTACGGCAATACGCTGCGCCGCTACATTGTTTGATTGCGAATCGCATTATCCTGGAAAGTCAGCATAAGATGGGCTATGCTGAATTTTTTATTCTTGCCTCCATAAATACTTTGGGGTATTTCAATTGAATGACTTGAATGACTTAGATTGCAAATTTTCAGCCACGGCCCCTAATGCTTCGCTTCGAATTTTGCGTCAGTAAAGTAGAGAATAAGACTTATTTATTTATTTAGTTTTTAAAATATTTGTTCCATGCACACTAAAACATAAAAAGGGTTGTAGGTGGGAGTGAGTTCCAGGTTATTGGACAGAAGTTGCAAAAATATAGTAAGGGGTAATGGATGAGAGTGAGCTGATCCATATAAGAACTTATCAGAAAGTTAAACAACAAGTCGTAATGCAATTAACAAACCACAGAGGAAAACAAAAACAAAGCTCATAGGAGCAGACATATAAAAAAAGAAGACATGGGTCGTGTACAACATCAATTGACATGCGAAAATGAGAACAAAAATTTTCTTAACAAGTGATAATCCCCGACAGACGCAATGTTAACGGGTAGGTGGTTTCAGTCTTGTGACGTGAGCTGAATACAATAATACATTAGCCTGTTTGTGCGGCAGGACCCATGCCCAACTTCGTTAAGGTGGTCGAATTGTGCTTAATGGTATGTAGGCGCAGGGATGAGCTCTGCGCGTAGAAATGATGATAGTAGACTCGATAAAATATGCATGAACCAAAGAATTTTCGACGGAATGGTAAATGGGACAGTTATAAATAGCCTTTCACCGATGTTACGCTAGCTTTGAGATAATGGTTAGCTACGATAAAACTAGTACCGTTGTTCTGAACTAGTTTGAGTGCCTTATTTGGGTTATCATGGTGGGGACCCCAAATAGCAGCGGTGTTTTCCAGTTTAGGGTGGACAAAAGTATTGTATTGAATGAATGTTAGGGCGGTAGGGCTTTTTACTGCAATTCAAACGTATATATGCTAACATTCGAATAACGTGTTGATTGTTTTCCTTGACAGTGATGGCCATGACATAGGTAACAGGAAACGCGCCAAAGAGAAGTATTATTAAGTTTACGCATTGATGGGCATCCATGTCTGGGAGAGACACGAACTAATTTGGATTACGTAATGCCTAATTTCATTAACCATTTATCACAAAGCTCCTAAGGAGTGTGAATCCGACAGTAGTATTTGATCGTCATATTCATTATTAATCATTCGATATATTACACTGAATGCCTTTCCAGTGTAGTACGCAAGCGATGTGTAAAAGTAGTTAGGGAATTTTACACGAATACGGTAGTCTGGGGCAGTGAAGGGCAGTTGAAACGAGGTTACTAGAGTCTTGTTAGAAATGAAGTGTAAGCGAATGCTCACTACGACAGGGAAGATAGGTTATAGATGAGGTGAGTTCTGCGTGGGTCGTAAGAAAATTAAAACCAGCACATTGGACGTATCAGATCACAATTCCTTTGGGTCTCGTTTCTAGCTGTGGGAAATAGAAGTGCGCGAACATGTTTAAAAGCTGATGACAATGACTGCTTCATAATATCCCCGCGAAACTCAGGGATATTTGCTGAGAGCCAAACCTTCCGGTGCACGGTCGACGGCGACGGAATGTGAGCGTGGAATGTGTACAGGTGGTTCACGCAGCTAAAGTGGCAATGAGTGACCCAGGAGTCAAGTCTTTGGCAATATTGTTGTGTTACAACGGGCGAGCGAATCTACCATTCAACAGGTCAAACGAACCCGACGTGGCGGCGCAGTGGCTATTTAATTTTGCTGCTGTGCACGAGGTCGCGGGTTCGTTTCTCAGCAGTCTCAGCCGCATTTCATTGCGCTTGTAATAAAAAAAACCACGCTCGTGTACTTAGATCTAGGTTTCACGATATTAGAGGCCCAGGTGAGGAAAGGTAAGCCAGCACGCACGCGCACACACGCACACGCATGCGCACGCACGCACACGCACACGCAGACGCACACGCACGCACGCACGCACACGCGCGCACACACATACACACATACACACACACACACACACACACGCACACGCACGCACGAAAAAGTGCTTTGATAGGCGTCATTGTCAATAAAATGTGCTCGTAGAAAAAAAAACACCGCTGGCAGCTTCAGAAAGTAACCGTTGTGCCCAAGTGTCACACAGGGGTTCAATAAACATTTTCTTTTCTCGAGGCAACACACAGCTGAATTCCACGAAAAAAACTGAAGAAAAAGAAGCGCGAGTCCTGCTTGTGAGGGTCAGAAGGGAAAGTCGAAGCGTATGAGCTTCTCAACATTCGAAGTGCCACGCCTTTCCCCTTCCCGTATTGTTTATCTATAAATTCGGAAAGCAAGAGGGAGAAAAGGAGCAGTGAAGAGGGAGCCCTTCAACCCTGGAAGATTAGGTCAGCCTCATAAAGCGCAAGGAATTCTAAAACGCTTAGTAATGGATGGCTGTCGAGCACAGACATTTCATGTTCTCCTCCACGCTTCCATCGCTTACTGTTGCCACGGATTGCTTAGTGTTCTCAAGTGCACTCTGCTCTTTTTCCGCTCACTAAATTTTCCACTTCGTCTATGCTGCTGAGAGAAGACATCCCAGCCCTTGTAAAGAACACCAAGTTCACGGCATTCCAGTATAGCAGAAGTCGGTGAAGTCTCACTTTTGATGACCTTCCGCGGGCTCGGAGCATTTTGCGACATCGAGATTCTGTCCGTTGAATTCGCAACCGGAGACAAGTCAACTATCAAAACACAGCTAAAAAGAGTAATAATAATACATAAGTGAGAAACTGCGCCTTATGCGACGGATGGTACGGCTTCTCACACGTTAGAGACGCTAAGGTAAAAATGCTATCGAGTTGGGACATGGCGCAGAGTAGCAACTGTAGTTCGAAAAAAAAAAGAGCATGGTTGTCTTTCGAGAAAAGCCATTTTCAGCGACTTTACGGTGGCAGAATGAGAAATTCCGGGGAGACGTTTGCGCCTAGATTTATAAGTCCTTTCTATTTGTTTTTTCTGACGATGGCTTGTGCCAGATAACGACACCCGTAGAGCTCTTAGCAGGCATGACGGAGTGCTATGAGGGTTGGTTAACATGCTTTATTCTGCGTGCCATGTTGTTAAGGAGGCTCTTGCCCGAACGGCCACGTTGTAGTTTTTTCCCACCTGAATGACAGAATGAAATCTTTGATCTATTCATCGTCAAAATCGGAGAAGTGCTGGAAACAGTAAGTACTGCTGCGCACACACATACTTTTCTTAATCATGCTTAGTATCTGCTTATGTTTCAGGAAACATTGCCGTTGGTGATGAATGCATCACATGTCATCTACAATGCATCTATATAGCGTCCCTTTACAAAATAAATGCATATTTATCTTGTGAACTACGTTGCGCCCGCTTCTTCTGAAGCGTATGCCTTCTTCTCGAAGCACATATAATTTCACTGATAATTCAGCAAAGCATTTCTTTGCTGATTGGAAAAAAAATGAGAGGTGCGAGCAGGTATCAGGAAACAAAAATTATGCACATTCAACGCGTCAGTTGGAATCTACATGAAACAAAGCTTTCATGAAGTGGCTAATAAAGTGCCTCAACATTTTCCATTTTTTCCCCTTCGTCTTCGGCATCGTGGATACAGACGTGGAAACAGACCCACGCTACGCAACGTGACAAACCTGATGTTTCCTTATACTTCCTGACATCATCTTGTTTGATTTATGTGTACCGGCCGCTTATTTGCCGATCACCTGTTCTAGGTACGTGCCCCAGTACAGAAATCATCAGCATCATCATCAACATGTGGATACATTTCGTTTCCTATCCCCGTTGTTGGAATAATAATCATCGTCAGAACGCTGCAGTCATCTCATAGAGCTAGTTCGGTGTGCGATATGTATACCAGCCGCTTTTAGGCTAATTCCTCGTTGTGGCCATGCGGTATGTTATGGAAATCATCATCATATTCAGCACGCGGATGCGGTCCCTGGCCGATCTCCTGGGGTCAGTAGGTGCCGTAGTGGGGAAACTATCGTCATAATGAGCACGCGGACATGATACTTGGCGGATCCTTCACTGTAGGCACATGTCATAGTATGAAGACGATAGTCATCAATGCGCGGTGACCATCTCAAAGAAATAGTTGGCGTTGTCGCAACATGTACCTGGGTATAAGGCCAAAATAAAACGTGCCAAGCGTTGCAACATCCTCGCTTTCCCTCGAGGAGTTCATAACCCGAAGGAATGCTCAGCGGCATTCAATTTAAAACTTATACAAGGTGCCTAGGTGTGCCGGAAATTTTCTACCTTGCTTCTTTTCTATTTCTTTCCTGTCCTTATCCCATCCCTCTCTGCAGAGTAGCCAACCGCACACTGATGGCACTCGGCCTTTCACCTCTTGTTTTCTCACCCTCTCTGGCACTTTCTCGTTGTATATTTACGCTATTGCATGAAAATCAACATCATAATGAACACGCGGACACGTTGTTTGGCTGATACCCCATTGTAGGCATGTGTCGTCGTAGGGAAACCATTATAATCAACGCGTGGTGACCATCTCAACGACCTTGTTGGTGGAACAATGTCTCGCACTCGGTTCTTCACCAATCTCCTGTTGTGGGTGTGCGACCATGGTATGGTAAATCAGCTTGACAACCAACACGCAGTGACTATGTGAAATAGCTGTTGGCACGGGAGACGTATACGGCCGTCTGTCTATAAGCGTTGGTATCAATAGTTTGCTTATCAGGTGACGCTTCTTAATGGCACTGCGTGCACATAATAAACAACATGAAAGAAAAATGTTTGTGGCCGAACGCTTAGAGCTGTGGCTGCTGCACCGGTGAACCGAGATTAGAACGTGGCACCGAACGCGCATTTAAAAAAAATTAGGTTGAATACACTAAAGGAGAACCTGACCAGCGGCCGACAAACCACTAGACCGACAGAACGTCAACGGAACCATGCCAGACCATGGGATGGTGTGGAAGAAAAGGCTCGCTTTATTAATGATCGCACCAGCAGTGGTATTCTATATACCTGTTCTTTTTATGCCATTATACACAGGATATCGACAATTTTCGCAAACGAGGTCACCGCTAAGCTTAATGTTTGAAACGCCAATGAAGCAGCTGCTGAATGCTCTACTCTTGCACGCCTGCATCCATCGTAAAATGTGACATTGTTATCTGTAATAATATTTACATAGGCAGTATATTCTGCATCATAATATTATTAGAAAAGAAGATCCAAAGCTGTTTCATGTTGCCTGCCAAATACATATGCCACACACTTTTATCGTAAAAGGAAATGCCTAGAGCCACGTTGGACGTACGCGCAAACAATCGAGTTTATCGGCCCAAGGAAATTGCGGATGCATGAGGAGAAAGCTCTTCCACAACCGCATTCCGCGAAGCTTCGTGCTGCCTTCAGATTACAGTAGAAAGATGACATGCAGAACGGCTTACACGCACACCTTCCCGTCATTAAACGTTCTATAGAACGTTTATTGAGGGGAAGGTATATATATAGGTAATATATTGTGAAATCCTGCGCGAATCAAGTGGGACTATTTGCAAGCCATAGCAAACTTTTATGGTGGTTAGTGCTAGCGCAGCGAAGGGCTCACTATCCTAGCGAATTGTGCGCTTAGAAGTGACTCTACACGTCAAATACGGTATAGCACAAAACGTTATAGACGAGAAAACCATGGCCAGGCGGCGCTACTGCACCTCCCCCAATGTGGAAACGCCAAGCAACGCGGTCGCGTCGTGGCGTAGTCTCCGCTTTGTTTGCATTGTGCCGTCCGCGCTTTTCTTCGCTGCTCGTTCTCACGGCGCTCCGTTTTCGACGGCGGCAGATCGCCTGCTTGCGCAACAGCGATGCAAAGATTGCCGTGCGGTTTCAAGAAGGTTGCCGACGCCGACAGCTTTTTTTTTTTTCGTGGCGGCAACCTCAGGATAGGGGAGCGTCTGCTTCCGAACGTGTACGGCGTTGAACAAATTGTGGACGGTGATGTGAGAGTGAAAGCCAAGTGCGTGTCACAGGTGTCCGAGAAGATCGTAGACGACGTCGAGTTAGAGGTACGCACCATGTTCAGAAATTTAGCCACTTTTATTTCAATCACAACATAAGTCACACTGGCAGCAGGAACTTCTGTTGTCATACTACTTGATCACTGCAGGTCCATTGGGCTGCTTCTTGACGGTTCCGTCCCTTCACAAAGGCATGTTCTGGAGTCTGTTTCACACGTGTCTTGCTGCTGCTCAAGAGCTGCGTCGCTGCAGTACGAGAGCACATGTTCCGGTGGTGCTGACTGCTGAGAAGACTGTTGTGATTGCCATTGGTCTGTTTGGCGCCGCTTCCATCTGCATCACATATAAATGAAACAGTTTGTGTGCCTATTTGTTGTGGGGATTAAATTACTCCCAATAATATGTTTGCAAAGGTAACGTTCCTGTGATTGTGTGCATATATTATTCTACAAAAGTGGTACCACTACAAGTTATGATACTTGCACACTTAGATACTTAGAAAGCATGGGCAAACAACAAACATAACGCGCACGTCTCGAGCGGCTGCTTTCCAATCTGCCGCTTCCCGATGCACGCGACGACCGCGGCTTGCATTAGATACGGTCTGCTACCACACAAAAGTAGCGCGCGGCCCCTTTCGTTACCTGCACAACTAGTAATTTAGGTTGCAGCGTTTGGAAAAGGGAAATAATTCTCTTGAGCTCGTCCATGCCGATCGCGAGGCAAGGCACAGCGCAATCAAAGAAATTCGGGGGTTCTAAGTGCCAAAACCATGCCCAAACCACGAAATCATGATGAGGCCCGCTGTAATGGGGAGTCTCAGGAATAATTTTAACCTCTGGGGGTACTTTAACGTGCACAAAAATCAAAGCACACGGTAACAAGGGTGTTCTTGCATTTCGCCCCTTTCGAAATGCGGCCGCCGTGGCTGGGAATCGAGCACGCGTCGAAGAGCTTAGCGGCGCAACACGCATGCATTTACCGCTAACAAACGGCGGATGCCACCACAATTCATCAACGCGACACGACTAAACAAACGGCCGTGCACTAAAAACAGGCATGTGACTCTTCCGCTTTCAAAATATTACACGCGAATGCGAAAGTATGAGACTTACTTGACTCGGCCGCGCACTGCAGTTATCCTTGCTTGTCGTCTGTCCTCGTACCACTTCCCAGGAAATCTGTAGAACTTCACTGGCGGCGTAGGACCTTTCGTGTTTTCGAGGCTGCTGTGGCAATCCACAACACATCAGTATTGCGTGCCACTTTTCCTGGCTGATGAGGTCGCACTCGGCATCGCAAAAACCACGCGCACGAGCGCTCCCTCCGTACAGAACACGGGCGCGCGCCAGCGCAGCGACGACCCTCGAAACTTCCATCGGTCCGCTAGGGGAGCATTCGGCGCTGGTGCCGCGCGGGCAAACTTTAGGTTGCCTCGTCTATAGCGCGCCACCTTCTGCGTCGATAAGCAACGCTGAGGGTGGCGCGCTCAAGAGACGCCAGATCTTGCCGCCGTCGCCAGAAGCGGCTCGATGATCGCAGACCAATCAACGCTGGTCCGCGTGCCGCTCGCGCGGCTGGAAACTCTCTCTGGCGCCGTTCATGCGACAACGCAGAAAGACGCAACGGCAGAAAACTCCCGTAAGAACGCTGAATGGGGGAGGTCTGAAGGTTCGATATAATGCGGCAATGGGTGTGGTCGCCGCTGACACTGAGAGTATGGCTTTCCCACGACAATGGGTCGCTCTCGTCATTGGTGGAATTTAAGCGTGAGCAGAAAAGCGTGGTGGCGCGTAAGACAGGCTAGACGGCGACGATGGCTATGATATGGCGGCAGAGTAGCGCGCGTCGTCTGTAAGGAAGCAAAGCGCTGCATGAGTAGAGGTCTGTCTGCAGCGGCTGCTGTGAATCGCACCCATGTGTCACCCACATGCTGCCTCTCGCTATCTACAAATTAGCGAGGCGGATGCGCCACACTTTGCTCCGTTTGGAACGCGCCGCACGAGAGAGATTGTGAGAACGAGCAACAGCAACATATTGTGAAATGAGAACACATATCGAGCTACGTTAACATTTTGCATTGCAGTATCGCAATCTCCGGTGAATGTTTTCTGCAACACGCCTATGCGGGCTTCTTGCGTGCTACGTATTCGTTGTTCGAATGACTTCTCTCTCACAAAGTAGTTTCATCCATGACCACCAATTAGATGCCTTTTCTTTGTAGTAATGTATAGTTGCTGCAAGAATTTCAGTTTTCAATTATTGCTCTTACCAGATGCTCCCCCTACAGTCGGTTAATTGTGGGACCTCCCTCCGTAAGCATGAATGAATGTTTGACCCACATTTGTATCCTTATTGTGCGTAATAGGCAGGGAGATACGATTTCTCCAATGCTATTCACAGCGTGTTTACAGGAGGTTTTCAGAGTCCTGGATAGGGAAGAATTGGGGATAAGAGTTAATGGAGAATGCCTTAGTAGCTTGCGATTCGCTGATGATATTGCCTTGCTTAGTAACTAAGAGGAACAATTGCAATGCATGCTCACCAACCTGGGCAGGCAAATCAGAAAGCTGGGTCTACGAATTATTCTGCAGAAAACAGCCTCGGAAGACCACAGCAGTTTACGATAGGCAGTGACGCACTGAAAGTGATAAGCGAATACATCTACTTAGGGCAGGTAGTGACCGCGGATCCGGATCATGAGACTGAAATAATAAGAAGAATAAGAATGGGCAGGGGTGCCTTTGGCAGGCATTCTCAGATCATCAACAGCAGGTTCCCACTATCCCTCAAGAGAAAAGTGCACAACAGCTGTGTCTTCCCAGAACTCACCTACGGGACAGAAACCTGGAGGCTTACGAATAAGGTTCTACTTAAATTGAGGATGACCTAATGAGCTATGGAAAGAAGAATGATGGGTGTAGCGTTAAGGGGAATAAAAAGAGAGCAGACGAAGAAGAGAGAAGAGGAAGAAAGTTAGGTGGACGGATGAGATTAAGAAGTTTGCAGGGACAACATGGCCACAATTAGCACATGACCATGGTAGCTGGAGGAGTATGGGAGAGGCTGTTGCCCAGCAGTGGGCGTTGCCAGGCTGATGATGATGATGATGATGATGATGATGTGTGAATAAAAAGAAACAAACCACGTGTGGCCAGCAAGCTATGGAAAAATAGAAAAAAAATATTTGGGAGGATTCTTCCTATGGAGGGCACTGCGCTCAAGCACCTAGTACGGTGTCCTTATAATACGCGTAATGGCATGTGTGCTTGACGCAGCCTGCGAGGCGACTGCGGCTGCTCTACTGGGCAGCCTACTGGGCTACTGGGCAATCGGGCAGCCTTAATTTGCCCCATATGTGGCGTTTGTCTGCACTATGTCTGGTACCGTCTTATCGTCAAAGGCTTTAGCCAGGCGCCAACAGGGATGACACTGGTACGACGACGACGGCGTGATGACGATGTCGCGTTCGGTATTGCCCACGTATTTCGGCAAGAGCTAATCGGCAGGACAGCGGCCATCAGCAGCACCACCAGGAAAGTCGAAGAAGTCAAAGAAAGCATCGGTTTAACAAGTATCTTCTTATATTGAAATATTTGTGGTCGCATGATGATTTCTATCTGAAAGTTTGGTCAGCATCACTCCCTCTTCATTTTTCCAGGATTGAAAAAGGTCTTGCTGCCATTGGGTTCTGGGATTTCACGGATTTCTTGAACCGCTATAAATATCTACGAAACCCGAACTGCTGCTGCTATGTGAAAACAGTTCTACGTTTAATGAAGAAATTGGAGTAGAGTGCAAATCGATTTAGGGCTTTCCCAGGAAATGGCAAAACAGGAAAAGTATTTGCTCGTGTTTACATTTGATACGTCCATTGCAATCAAAGGAAGAAATTTCCTTGAGGCCATCTTCTGTCAGCAGAATAAAGAGGGAAATAGAAACCGAGCATTGAGCAAGACTGGTTGCTTAGTTATTCTTTACTTTGGCTTCAGATATCCTCCAACGCGCGTTGATGCCGGCAGACAGAGGTAATGGTGACACTTGAGACGACGCGCTCACGTCGCTGCTGCACTGGCCTTGAAAGAGCCGTGGAAGCCAACAGGAGGCCAGGAACAGGACCCGAAAATAAGGACACGAAGGGTGTAAAGCGCAAGAAAAAGAGGAAACGAAAATGGCGTGGTTGTGGGGAGAAAGGCAGAAACAGAACCTAGATTGCTGAATTTTTTTATTTCCCTCTGGCGTCCTTATCTACAGTTACCCTGGAGCTCCTCTAGGGACGCCCTCGTCTTGATTGGACGCGAACTCGAAAGGCAAGTCGCCGAGTGCGAACAAAGAGCAGAAAGGCTATAGAAGGCGCGTCAAGGTTATACGAATGAAGTTGAGGGAAAACGAAGAAACGCCTCGGGGCACAATGAACATCGTAGGCGGTGACACGCCCAAGGTGCTCTTATCGCAGACGTTTATTTGTGGGTCACTTCCTTGCTCGTAAGCGAAGATGAGCCTGGCTACGTGCCGTGGGGGTAATGCGTTCATGTCATAAGCCGCTGCTATGTATTGCACATCGCGGCGCAAGTTCATCGAGTGGCATCGGATATGCTTGGGCATTTGCATCAACATAGCCGATGGTGGGGAGGGGGGTGGGGGGTGGATGATGAATCGGCTCTGGCAGAAGCACCGTATGTGGCGCGTTACCTGTTGGAGCATGGCGCTGTCGCGGAGAGAGAAATTGGAACAAGCCGGTCGAGACGAAACTTGATGGGCCAAGAAGAAGATTTTATGCGAGCGCCCGCACTATAGCGAAACGGTGGCTTTTACTGAATGCCATCTCGTTCAGTGCTCACAACATGGCCAGTAGCGAGAGATCCTTCGCAGTCGTCTGAACCCATTCTTTCTGTAGAATGCCTTGGACGCCGGTAATGCCCCAACAAACAGATATTAGCTCTGAAGGCTGTATGGGATTTTCACGCGATCATTTACTTAAGAGATTCATTGTAAATTCTACTTTATATGAATTTGTATTTTCTCATTGTTCCCATGACCAGTTCATGCTTTTCTTCTTGCAGTCATATGTACTCTTACTACAGTGAAGCTGTATATGGCTCAGATTGCATGCATTTTTGTTTTCCGTGAACAAAAACTATCATTATCAATGGCTCATACCCCCGTAAGCATTCACACTCCCGTAAGCAAGCAAAAATTGCAATGGCTCATAGCTCCTTAAGGCACGCATACAACATACAGAACAGCATGTCGAAAACTGTCCTCATGAATGGCTGGTACCCCTGTGAGCAATGGCTCATACCCTCATACGCAGCCAAAAATGCAATGACTCATAGCGCCGTAAGGTTCACATCTATTCACTTTGCGCTACTTAGCTGCGATAACACTACCCCTTCTGTCTCTGTCAGTAATTTCAATGTGGATGTGTCGGTACCGAAAAGGGAGTGCTTTATGCGTTCCGTGTTGCAGACGTACCCTCGCAATAGCACACCGATCCGGCCCAACGGACCACCCGTACGTGCATCGATTTGACATCATCGAAGAATGTGATTGCAGTTGCTAAAAAAATAATGACCACTGATCAAGACAATAAATGAGTGTGCGTACCTTTCGTCGCAATGGCCACCCATCAAGGCAATACAGGAGTTGGTACCTTTATTCAAAATTACATGTCACTTCCGAGTCGTCTGCTAAACAGCTTCGCTGGTCAACCACCTTCACAGAGTGGAATGGCTCATCATTTTTTTCTTTATTTTTTTTCTAACGCATGCACTTAGTCCGTTAGTGTTTTATTTTCGTTAGGAGATTTCGATGATGTTCTGTAGTTTCATTATCTTCTGATTTTAACTCTTATTTTTTTTAAATAAGATATTGGGGCTGCCCGTCACCTATGCGGTTTAAATTGCTAAATTTGAGATGTAATAAAGAAGAAAAGGAACAAGATGCATACGCGGAAGAAAACAAGGCGGATGCTTACGTTCATTTGATTGAAAATTATTTTTCACTAAAAAATTGATAACAGTTTTTTCACCGCCAGGTTCATGTGCGAAGGCGCAGAATGGGCTGCGCCATTTTACTAAGAAAATAAAACAAAATGTTTAGACGAAGGACGTCTTCTCGCTGCACCTACGGCGTGTTCCTCAGTAAAGGTCAACTCCGCCAAGCACAAATTGGAAACAATCCTCTCACTTAACGGCCTTGATTGGTGAGCAAAGAAATCCACAATACATCCTATTGAAAGCTGAAGGCACACTAAAACAGAAATCGACCAATACCCTCGTATTGTTTGCCAATTGCTGCAATAAGCGTAATGAAGGGCTATAATAATCCCTGGCCGAACACACAAATACTTTCGTTCAAAAGTGCTCTTTTCCATTGGCCAGAAGCCCCCGCTAATGATATGTCCAGCATCTCGACTGGCTGGTGTTCGCTCTTACGAACAATTCTTCCATAAGAGAATCGCATGCCGCTTTTGGAGGTTATATCTGTTTGTGGAGCTCACAAGAAGCTTTTACATTAGCACTATTTCTAAGAGCATCTCTTAGTCCTTACGCATGACACATCAACCGCAAAGGCGACCGCCAAATGGGGAAGACCAACTATGAATGTAGAGTTTTCCGAGCGTCGTCCCTGGTTATTAGTCTCCTTCTACTACCATTTTACTTACTACAGACGAAACATCTGGCATGCTTTGAGTATGACCACCAGTATAGCATCAAGAAAGTAAGTAAACACAAATTCTCTGAAATCGCACTCTATTATAATAACCGTAAAATGATTAAACAAATTCATCAGCAATTCCACTCTGTGAAGGTGGACGAGCAGCGAAGCTGTTTAGCGCACGGCATGGAGGTGACCCAGAATATTGAACAAAGGTAAGCTTATTGTCTTAATCTATGGTCCTCATGGTGATATAGGTACCCACACGCACTTGCGCATGACCTCTGTTATTATATATGTCCGTCACGCAAGACAACGAATGGCTCATACCCCCTTAAGCAATGGCTCATACCCTCGTAAACGCGGCGTCCCCGTTACGACGACAGAGGAGCAGTGAGACTCTATGGTGTAATTATGAACGGCCGACGAGCGCGTCTGCGTCGCTGGCGCCGATAATTCTTTAACAGTTTTTTTTTAAAGTTGTGCAAAACATTTTTTTTTCAAGAACATCTGTTTTTACTCTGGTGACTGGGGCGTCTTTGGGAACCATGTGTGACAAGAGCTGTTTAAGGGCACGTTACAGGTCCCCAAGCCCACAGGGATATGTGCCATTGAGCTTGGGCCCTTTCTGCACAATCACCAGGATCGGCACACATGATGGTTTGTTTTTGTCAACACAACGGA
This sequence comes from Dermacentor albipictus, assembly GCF_038994185.2. Lineage (NCBI taxonomy): Eukaryota > Metazoa > Arthropoda > Arachnida > Ixodida > Ixodidae > Dermacentor > Dermacentor albipictus. The sequence continues at coordinate 62,919,529 of NC_091830.1, forward strand.
AATATTTTATCCCGATACTGGCCATAGACAGCTACGCTGTAAAAGAAAACCTTTAAATTTGTTCTATATTGGGTGTATTTGTTGATCTTAAAAGGAATTTGATTAAAAATGTTATGACATTGTAATGTACAACCTTAGCAAATACGGCGTGCGTGGTGTAGTGCTCAAGTTACTGAAGCTAACTAATGAATAACTGACTAACCGCTATAATTACGTTAGCATAAATAATAGCCTATCTTGTTATGGCTGAAAAAGCGAAGGGTAAGGGTCACTCTTAGCGCCGATTTTATCACGATCTTGTTAAGGGCCCCGTGTCGCGGAAAATACGGTGTCGGTGTCGGTGACAGCTCAGTTGTGCCTGAGCGAAAACTTTTGTCTATATTTAGGTATTGTATATGCCAGGCCTTGCTATATGGCATGCGGTTTGTGTGGGTTATATCGCCATAATGATTCTGTCTTTAAAGTTGCTGAGACGTTGCCTTGCAGTCCTGACAAATTTATTCGTCGGAATTTTGAGAATGACAGCCCACAAACAACTGCCACGAAACAAAACACTGACAGCGCATGTCTTTTGTGTTAAATATTCTGAGACATAAATATAGAAATTGCGAAACAATAACAAAAACCTGAAAAGGATGTAATTTCTTCGGCGTCCGGGAAGAGGCCGTGTTTTTACCAGAAAGCTTGCCTTCCTGCATGTCGCTCGCCGCCAGCGTTTCCCGGTAAACATTATGGTTACATACGCTGCAGTTGCCGGGAAGCGTGAGAAGCAATCAAGGATCTTTGAATGCTATCGTGTTCCACTCATAAAGGCTAAGCTGAAGTGTCCTCCAAGTTTTTGTTTCTAATTTGTATTGATGACCAGTGGGATTGTACAGCCTCCCCTAAGCAAATAATTGATGCAGATGGTACCAATGTTTGCTTCAGCGGTCCATCTCTTCGCGACCTTGAACACAACGTAATTAGTTACATAATTAAGCTGCAATGTTGTTTAGGTATATTAGGGTTGCAAATCAGTGTTAGTGAAACTAAGCGTACAATCTTTGCTGCTATATATAAGCCATCCAGCTTCACTACAACCATTGTGTTATAGGGCAATGAACTAAAACAGGTAGAGAGCCGCAAATTCTTAGGAGTCTGGATCAGCGAGACTTTAGATCGTGCAATACGCGCATTGAAATGGTCGCAACAGAAATTAGTAAAACTGTAGGGAGTATTGTAACTTTTTGAAACGTGCATAATAATACACGCTATCTTACTCCATGTTAACATACTGCATGTTGTGTAAGGCACGACTGTGCAAAATGGCTTCCGGAAGTGATTATTTGTATTGAAGAAAATGTTAAGAGCACTTGAACAATGTAATGACGTTGTGACAAACCTCAATACAGCAGCAACTTAACAAAAATTATTCTATGCTGAAGGCTAACCAACGTACTAATTTATACTTATGCAACTTATTAGACGAAGTGCGCCTAGGTGCCTGCGAACTACGTCAGGGGATGCACAATAATCCGCACATGAGCAGAATAGAAGAAAGCCAAAACTAAGGACTAATTTTGATAACCAGTGCCAGCATTATGTGTACAAATGACGCTTTCAAATGCGCTCTGATAGAAGACGATATTGAGCTTGTGTGCTTGTCATTGGCTTTCTTGTCTCTTTCTTCCAGTTTTTAATACAGTAGATTAATCTGTGTATACATATATAAGGTATTGTAAATAGCATAGTTCTTATGGTGTGCCAATACTACAGTTATTTCGCTGTATAGTTGTATATTTCCTTGCTTGTTTAGGCCATCACGCTATAATATGTTTCTGTTTCTCGACTTGCGTATCGAACTTCGTTAGGAGCAGAGCCCTTTGTCTTGGTATACAGCCTTTAGCTTCTGCTGCCGCTCTTGAAAGGGGCAAGACTCATAAACTGAAATTGAAGAAAGGTTTGAAAATAAAAAGGTGCTCGTGAGTGAAGAAATAACATTGTCGTGTCAGGCAATAAAGTTGTTTGCCCATTCGAAGACGATCAGAATGCGAGAGATAAAGGGAATCGATAATTTCGGTATGTTACAGGGTTTCTCCTGAAATGCAGCTCCTCTTTGTTCAGGTGACTCGAGTTCTTAAAGGTCACGTTTAGTGCATCGTCAAGGACATGGTGATATAACTAGATCACAAGTAATAACTAGGCGACACATTGTGCAGGCACATTGAACACTTCTGATCATTGTGTTTGCTTTAAGCCCTATAATGCTCCTGACATCTCAAATCATAAGCGTAGAGACGCCTCCCCGTAAAGACGAGAAACGGAAACGAGTTTACTAGCGACCTTAGATAAATGATTCGCCCGTCAGAATATTCGCTGTTACGGCACCTCGGGAAATAGCTCTAAACAAATAATACTTTCATTTGGAAGGAAAAAAATATTCGGTTTCCCGTCTTTCTTTTTTATTACGAAGCCTGAAAAAGTAACGACAGTAGAAATGAAATAGCATTGCGTAGCATATGAGGCTTAAAGAATAAAAACCACGCCGGATCCTATGCATTACAATACGGTTGAAAGTCCCTTTCGATGCCCGCCTAGCAACTCCAAAGACGCGGCGAAGCTTGACAGCATCGCAATAAATTACGTGCAAGCTAAGATAGAGCAATAGAGCATAAGATAATACAATGCTGTCGAGGAAGGGTGCTAGGTTGCACAATCCTCGTGACTTTGGAGAAAATTAATGAGCCCGCGCTGGAGCGCTGTTCCTTTGCACTTGACAGGCCTTGCCATGGCGAAACTGGTCAGCTGTGAGAAGAACGGTTGCGCTCACACATAGTAGGTTATGCAGTCAATAAAAATGAGTAAATAGATGTAAGCTTGTAAGCCGGCTTGAACTTCGAAGAAACGTCAGCCGAAATAACCAGCACTCGCTGAACAAAGGAACAGCATCAGCCGAGGGTCAACGTTTCGAAAAAGAGAACTTGCCTTCGTTCGACAAGGTCACCTTGTCGAGCCGTTGGTGCTTCACTTGTAGACAAACTATTGATCATGAAAGTTGACATTTTTCGGTGGCACTCTCGGGCTGTTTCGATTATTGCGATTAGTATGAATAAATATAAAGTGTAATGAAGGCTCTTTACAAGCTGCTTTGGCACGAAGACAAGTGAGCGACATAACATCTTTTCGGATAGGTTCTTGCTACCATTGTTACTCCATATGGTATGAAAGTAGAAAACGCCTATATTGTTTAAGTACTATGGTTAGATATTGAAATCTACGGCGGTAGCCGAATGGTTATGACATTGTTTTGGCGAGCTCGAAGTAGCGGATTCAGTGCCGACCATGGCGGCCTCGTAAGGATGGGAGTGGTATGCAAAAATACTGGTGTTGAATGGATATTGAAGAGTCCTATAGAGTCAATGTTATTATGGAGCCTCCCCCCTTCCACCCTAAATTAAGGCCCACCTCTTTATCGGATCATTCTTCTGGCAGGTAAAACAGCCAAACTTAATAATTTATTTTGTATGTTAAAAGTCGCATCTCCACGCCCGTGAACAAAGTAACCATTTCCTTAGGTTTCTTACGAAAAAAAAAAACGTTTTTATTCATGTGATATAGGGAGATGTCGACGCATAATGTAAGGCACCGGCTACTCCTTTGCTTTTGAATGGGTCTAGGCTACAGCATACAGGTTCAAGATTATATATCAAATAACCTTTTCTACAAGCACCGCAACTTGTCAAGCAATGTTTTCACAGTAACACTATGGTGTAAGAAATGCATACTACATACAGTATACAAGGTAAATGACCCCGCAATTCTGCAGAAGAAATGCTCAAAAATAAAAATGATACTGTCGCCTAATACTGTCGCAGTCTCGAGTCAGCGGGTGGTGCATACATTGTGTAAATGCATTATCATATGTAATCACAACAGAACAGTCAATATAACCTAATCCACAAACACATACACATAAACAGCGACATTGAAATGAAAAGAACAATAAAAGCGTTAATAATGGTGAACAATGCCGCTGTTTTGGAGAAAAGTCTTTAATGCCTTTTTTAAAGCACTCTTTTGCAAGGCCATTTTTGTTCCAAGGACCCAAAAGTCTTCTTAAACTAAAAGCATTGCGGTCTAATGTAGGTCCGGTTGGTTTAATTCGGCGTCTTGGTGTCTCGTAATGTGGGCAATCTAGAAGGAGGTGATGTATATATTCATCGACAAATCCACAAGCACATTCGGCGGTTTCCGCATGGCCAATTCTATCTAAGAAATGTTTTGTGTAGGCAGTGCATAGTATTAACAGATGCATAAGGGTTTCCACATTTCTAATGACAAAGAAAATTTGAATTCAATAAACGCATCAACATGATACAAATATCAGCTCTTACAATTCTGGTAAACCACGCATTTCTACACATTTTAAAAACGTTGCCCTTGTATTCCAGTGTTATTGATTCTTTGATGTTCGCTGCGGAAGCACATCATCATAGAGGTGTGCTTACCACGCTGCTTGATCGGCTGCTGTGTTGTCAGGAATGTTACAATGCCCTGGTATCTACTGGAATACTATTTCATGCTTCGCTTAGCTTGACTTTGCGAGCTCTTTAAGAGTTTCTTATATTATCACTGATTGTTTTAGAGCGCAGCTCTTTGGCGTCCGTTCCTGGGTTTCGCGTCGTCGTCGGCGTTGTCGGCCTCGTAACCAGCTCCGCCCCCCTTCGCTGGAGTGGGAGACGAAGGACGCGAGCCGCGAATGGTGGAGACCAATGAGAGCGGCCCCTTCAGTGACGTGCGCGCGCGATGCTTGTGTCATGCGGACCCTCCTTACGGCTCGATGCGCACTCGTGTCTGGTCTCAGCCGATCCGCTCGTTTCGTACTATCGTCTGCTCGCGCCAAAGCTCTCGCCCGCGCCTGTTTGGTTCTGTTGGGTCGGTCTCGTTCGCGCTTGTTTTGGTTGTTATTGTGTGAGATTGTTTCTTAATCTGATTGTATGCGCTATGCGAATTGTATAGTACTTTCTGGAAGCCATGCGGCACCAGCGATCACACTGGAACCTTTGACGAGTCATGTATAAACGCCGGCTCGCTTGATCCGCAGATCAGATTTTCGACCATTACCGACTCTGCTACATGTCTCTCTCAAATTCTTTGCTTCAAAATATCGCGAAATGGAAACACGTATAGAGCTGCGCTCAAATTTCACATTAGGGAGTATCGTAATCGTCGGATAATTTTTTTCTTCTTGTGCTACAGAATGATGTTGGAGCCGCCTGTGAATCGCTGAAAATTACCCATTTCAGCGCATCTCTTCCTGAATTTATCAGTTTTATCACACATAGGACTGCGAATAGTTCAGCAGTTGTGGGCGACGTCACACGAGTTAATTAAACGATTCTTGTTTATTGAGGTGTGGTACACTCAATGCTGAAATTGAAGAGGTTACGCTACAGGAGCCATCTGAATAGACGTGCCTGTATCCTGAATACCACATACACAGGGTGTCCGAGCTAATTTAACGCAGAGCTTTAAAATACGGAAATGCCACGTAGTTGCACAGAACAAAGCTAAAGTTGTCAGCCGTCATTTGGGGATACTCAAACTCTTTGTCTTATTCTACCGAATCAGATAATTAATTTTAATTGATCAATCAGCTTTTCAAATATAATTAGATGAAAAGTGACAACGACAAAGTTGTAGAGCGACATGAAAATCTTCTGATACAGCTTTCTGTTCCTCAATACGCGCGACATAAAAAGTGTTTTTCCGAGCGTGAAAGAAGCCCGCAAATACTCGCGAAGTGCCTCGAGCGACCAGTCGCACGGCAATCTCGCGTGCATTTGCGGGCTTCATCCACGCTCGGAAAAACACTCTTATGTAGCCCGTATTCAGCAACAGAAATCTGCATCTGCTGTTGTTGTGCTGGCTTCCGTAGCATTGACGCATAAGACCGGGCGCTTGACTGTAGATCCTCTTGGTTGGTCTCGTGATTGCATTGTTGGTTATTCTCTTGAGGAGGAATAGCTTGTTGGTACTCTTGGATGCGGTGGTTCCGATGCCTGCTGAGGTGGGTTACCTTGTACTGGATTAAAAATCTCAGTGTCACTGCCTCGTTCTGAGGGTGGCGTGAGTGGGAGGGGGCATGGTTCCCCGCACAGTTCGGAGATTTACGCTGAAGGAGTGACTTGCAGTCCTTGTGGTCATGACATCACTTGCAGATTTTGCATCTACGTGTGCTGCGCCAGTTTTTCGCCATGTACTCAAAGCACTGACAATTATGGAAGCTAAGTGCTTGTCCTAGATATTCCTTGATAGGATGACTAGTGAAACCTGAGTAAATTCTTCTCGGAATAGGGCGATCGTCTCTGAAAGTCAGAAATAGTGCGTGAAGTGGACGCGACTTTACTGCTCCCTCTTCCTGGCGGTAATATTTTGTCTGTCTGCGTGCCATATATCTCTTGTATCTTTCAAGAAGTCTAGGAGTTCCTCGTCTGTATACCGCAGAGACATGTTTTATTCCCTACGTTTTGCGTGTATGCCTCTGGGATGAAAGGCTTGACTTCAAGGCAACGTTCACTTCAGAGCATCAGAAGGCGTTTTGCGGATGCTAAGGAAGCAACGCTGACACTTAAACTTCCATCTCTGGTTTTCCTGAAAGACTGTACGTTTTCTTTGGCAGAGGAAACTGTTTCGGCAGACACTCGGTTTGGACTCACTTGGAAAAAAGTAGTACCTTCGTTTGAGGGGCGAAAAACAAACGGGATGCCTTCTGCTCGCTTATGCGTGACGAAACTAAAAGTTGCATCCTCACCCATCCCTTCTTCATCACTTCGTTCATAATTCGATGTTTTAGCGTCGTACTTGCCCTCTACACGAGGTTTCTTTGTCTCTGCTTCACCATCAGCCATTATTCCTGAAGTCGCCGATGTGGATTCCGAGTTGTGGAGAACCAAACGTGCCGGTTTTATGAAGCTTTGTGACGCCTACAAGCCCCTAGGCTTTTCATTACGGCCTGTGGTATCTTTCATATTGCTTCCTACACCTGGATGAGCATAAGGCTCGTGACAATGTTCTCGGATTCCTACCGCCTTAGTGTCAGAGTAATAGCCAGGTCCTCAAAAAAGAAACGTCGTACCTGGAAGTCACCCGGCCCACTCAATCGTCACCCGACGTATTGTTAGTCAATCGTCGTCAATGCTGACTATAAATGTCCAAAAAGCAGAAAAATCAATGCACCACACAAAGACAGCGACCAAACAAGTACGGTTCTTCTTCTTCTGGATATCACTTTCACCCGCTTTGAGTCTCTTAGACAAGCAAATGAAGCTGTCACTTTGTCTGCTGGGTAATCACGTTGACGCCGCGTGCTGAATTTCCATGCCATATTGCTGTATTACAAATACACTCATGCTGTTGGTCGTCTGTAATGCCGCTATAACCTAAACCAAACGAGTGTGAATTTTCTTGAATGGGAACGACGACAGTGTGGCTATATATAAACCCCTTCAGTGAGATTCTCCAGTTATTTGACTTCTTATACGGGGCAAATAGTTTGTGCATACATTCCAGACATAATTTATGAAACAATAGAAGGTGATGCGCATTTTAATGCGCATGGAGACTCACTGGCATGCTCAGTCGAACCATGGAGCAATGTTCTGCGCTAGACATATTTGAATATATCAGATAACTTAATATAACAATATTGCTCTAAAGCTAACTGAAAGGAGCTTTTGTGATGCGTTTGTTATATACGGATTTGTTATCCGCATTGCAGAAAAGAAGCAGCGAGGTAGGCATTAGTCACTGACTATGACTTAAACTGTTTTTCAAGTCTTTAACATTAGCGTTCTCGATGAGCTAGATTGTGTAAATTTGCTCCAATTGACTTCTCTTAATATAAGAACAAAAACAATGCCGTGCACACCGTAGAGAAAATGCTAGAATAAAAAAGCATGACGCGGACTTTAGTGCTCCATCTTCCTGGCGCCAATACTTTATCTCTGCGTGTCATATAACTCCTGTATCTTTCGAGAAGTCTCGACAATAAGCCCCTTTATCGAGCGACCATGGCATTGCTATTGGTCAGTAAGCTATTCGTGTTCTATGTAGAAAATATTTCGTCTTATCAAGTTTAAGTATGTTTATGCTCGACTGTGATTCCTTTCATGTTGATCAGTAATCACGAATGATTCGAAAGCAACTCCAGCGACTTCATTGGGACGCTCTAGTCTCGTATAATGATTCTTAAATTCAGAAATGAATACGCGACACCACAACCTAATATTTTCTCAAATGTTGGACCGCTTTTACAGACAACATTCGTCCTGTTTTCCCCGCTCACCGGTTGTAGCCTCTTTCGAGTCACATTCAAGCGCGGATGTCGCAACATGTATGTGCTTACGTGCCTTCCAACGCCATCGCGCTAGACGACACACACACCTCCGGGCCCTATACTGCGACTGTTTAGTTGACCATTACTCATCCGTGTGAAAGCTAAGCTAGCCGCGGAAGCGACAAGACATTGATACTGCACCAGAAAGTAAGGCAGAACAGATCACTGATGTATTTTTATGTGAACGTTGCTTTCCTTCTTTTGGAGGAGGGTGCATTGAAACAAAGCACATGAGATGTACAATAATCTGTACAACATGCATTCATTTCCGATCAGACCTCCTGTTTCAAGAACGACTTAGATGAGAACTTGCATAAGGCAACAATAAAAATGATACACCTGCGAAATAATTTTTTTTCGCAGGAAGATCTTCATATGTAAACGACAGTGCTGGTGCGCCGGCCATTGCGATGCGTGCATTTAAGACGTGTGCCCACCTCCCATGCATCTGCCGCAACCACTGCTCTGACGTGCATGATGTTATGACGACACGAGCGCAGACCACGTGCACAGACACCAGCGCAACATTCATTCCCCCTCCCATCTCTATTGCTGCAGCACCACCGCCGCAGTCTCTTTCTTTTCCCCCTACCCGTATTTACTCCTAGAGCGCATTCGAGCCATACTACCCTCCTCCCCTCCCCCCCACCTTACCCACTTTCACTCCTGCCCACGGGCCGTGTCGCCGATACGGACGTAATTTGTCCAAGGTAGCCCCCCCCCCTCCCCCTCCTCTGGCAACGCATGCGGGGGATGCATACGGGGGCTAGAGGTAAACATCGTCGCTGTGAAAACAACCCTTATCAGTGCCTTACAAGATGCAGGCACATGCAAAGTGGAAACTGTTCCAAGTGATGCAGCGGATCTTCCAAGTGATTCAGATGCAGCGGAGGCACGGATGCTGCGCGTATAATTTCTGCAGATAACGTCTGCTCAAATGCGAGTGAACTTTGAACTGCCCAACTATTTTGTGGTTGTTCAGTAAGTATACCTGATTCCTAAGCATCCGAAAAATTTTGGGCCTCAATTTAAGTCAGAAAACAGGCTAAAATATGCAGTTCTTCCGGTGTTTGCATCCCTTAAAAGATTGTGCGGAAGTACAATGCAGGGCTCTCGAATTATCTTCAAGAACACTCTGCTTCTACTTGGTGATTTGCTGTTCCCTTGCTTCAACACCCTAATGCAATCGCATACTGTACAACTGAAAGCTGTTTTTCCTCAGAAGACGGCAGTTCAAGTAGGGAAGGATGTCACATGATTATATCAAATGATATAGGCTAAAACCTTTTTTTTTGACCACACGGATGCCTCGCAAACTGTTTGTATTTCATTTAGTCTAGACATGTGAAAATATCAGGCATTCAATTTGATACTAGAAGGTCATTTGTCTGCTCGAATGTTCATAGTCCATTCGGGAATTTTAGTATTACAATAGCCTTGGTATATTAGCTGCCACTCACAGTGTCTCAGCAATGTGGTAATAAATATGCTTAAATATCTGTTAATAAGCACATATTACGGGCGTTAAGCACCGTACGTGTGTGACAACGTCAAAGATTCATCTGTTATAAACGTTCTATGAGCTATGTGAAGCCCTCAATACCATCGCAGCACTGTTCGCATGATATTTTAATTATATTGACGTCGTGACATCACAGGTGGGACACCAGTCAGATGTTGGCGGAGCTATACCGAGCGGATGGATTTCTTTACATTGTTATTATTTTAATCATAAGTATACAATTTACTTTAGAACAGTGCCAAGCTGAGCATTCCGTTTATGCTCTAAATCAGTCGATCCACAGAATCCCATTAATAATAGAATTTTCAAATACAAAAATATTGTCAAAAAGAAATTTGTAGTTCTTGCTCCTAGAGTCATTATTAGTAAGCTTCCTGTTACGCAAAAACAGCTGCAAGCATTGTATAACGAGAGAATATATTGTTGCGAACCATGCGGCGTAATGAGATTTTGAGGTATCTGCATAATGGTGCTGAAATATAGAATGTCAGGCTTTGTCAACAATACTCGGCCCGTATGAGTTTAGTGCTATCACCTTCAACGGGGCAGGGAAACATTCCGTCTATGCTCTAAATCAGTCGATTCACATAATCCCATTTATTACAGAATTCTCACAAAAGAAACATCGTAAAAAAAGAAATTTTTTTGGTCCCAGAGCCATTATTAAGCTACTTGTTGCGCAATAGCAGCTGCAAGTATCGCATAACGAGAGAGTGTATTGTTGCGAACCATTCGGCTTTCAATTACATTTTGAGACATCCGCCTAAAGGTGCCGAAATATGATATGTCAGGCTTTGTCAACAGTACTTGGCACTTACGAGTTTAAGATTTTCACCTAAAACTGGGTGGTGAAACTTGAACGTAACAATCCTTGTACATAAACGTATAAAAGGAGCTAGCAACCAAATCAGCATTTTGCGATATTTTATGCGTGATATGAACACAAAAAAGATTACTTCAGTTAGAGTATAGGGTATGCAGATCGCAAGCACTTGCGGCCTATGCTATTTTATAAGAAAGAAGATCAATTAGCTCGGGCAGTAAGAAATAAAGAACTTGCGATTGTTCACTCTAATGTGCTCAAATGGCATGGGGATCACCCACAATGCTTAGCAACCTTTGCATCAACTTTCTTGGGGTTCCGGCTTTCCTGTGACTCCTTTCAAAACCTTCCGCTAGCTTATATAATAAGCAGTCATGTTCCCTAACATCTTCAAGGGAAATATACTAGGTTTCTCTAAATTGGATGTTGAAAAGAAAATCTCCCACCAGTATGGTGTGCGCGGAGAACATTGCCTCTTTACGCATCAGAGACCATATTGACAAAAAAGTCCTTAGGTTTAAACAAACTTCGTAAAAGCACTTGTCAGCCAATTGTGATTTACGACATATCATCGGGGGCAATCGGCCAACGGCAAGTAGCACTTACGAACGAAAAGGTTTGTGAATTCGGCCCCGCATCTTTGGAGGCACATGCATGCATAGCGTACCCGCGTTCTTGCGGTGGAAATGCATGATGAACTTTCCATGGTTGAGCAGACGCAGGTGTGACGCTAGTTGATGTCGTCTGTTCGTATCTATAAGCAATAGCATATTACTGCAGCACAAAGTTTGCGCCAAGACATGAAAAAGAATAGTACACTTCACGCATGGCCAACTAAAGTCAGAGACCAAAATTGACAAAAAACAAAATTGACCGGTCTTCCATTACTGTGAAGGGGGGTGCAAGTGAAGCTTGTGTTAACTCTATCACTGGTTTTGTTTTATTGTGTATAAGTTGAGCGTAACCTTAGCTATTTATTACAACAGCGTGTGGTAAATGGCGTGACTGTTTGTCACACAGTTGTGCATGTTCGTTGTAAAGGAAGCAGCGTTTCTCGTTGTATCTTAGTATATGGCACTGTCATACTTGACTCTTCGTCTGGAATGTTATGCAATTAATTAATTTTGTATTAATTACGGGGCTTTACGTGCCAAAACCACTTTATAATTATGAGGCACGCCTTAGTGCAGGACTCCGGAAATTTCGAACACCTGAGGATCTTTAACGTGCACCTAAATTTAAATACAAGGGTGTTTTCGCATTTCGCGTCCATCGAAATGCGGCCGCCATGGCCGGGATTCGATCCCCCGACCGCGTTCTCAGCAGACCAACACCATAGCCACTGAGCAACGACGGCGGGTGAACGTTATCCAACCGTTGCAGGACGTGAACGTGAAGACTACTTCGCTGTTGAAACTCAACTCCCTTAAAGTAATCGACACCGACATACGGTTTGAACGGGGACAGGCATTTATCGCTGAGAATGTTGAGAATCACGTCGAAGAGTCTGCACTGGGTGGTTTCACCTTTGACTCGCAGACGTTCTAGTAGGTCGATGAGGCGACCACAATGCACCTCGGATGCAGACAGAGTTAGAAAGGCAGTTGGTTTACCAAGCTGCCTAATCATTGCAAACACTTCTTTCTTTCTTTCTTTCTTTCTTTCTTTCTTTCTTTCTTTCTTTCTTTCTTTCTTTCTTTCTTTCTTTCTTTCTTTCTTTCTTTCTTTCTTTCTTTCTTTCTTTCTTTCTTTCTTTCTTTCTTTCTTTCTTTCTTTCTTTCTTTCTTTCTTTCTTTCTTTCTTTCTTTCTTTCTTTCTTGCCAGTAGCGTATGATGTTTGGGATACCACGCACGAACGCCATGTCAATATCGAGAGCCTCGCGCATGAAATCACAACTCCCCAACTTCTGTCGTGTTATACGTTTAGTGCCTTCATTTGCTCTGAAGGTCACTATTTTCTCAGCCACGTTATAACGCATAACCTTCATAGACATACACAAGATGTGTGCAGGGATCCGTGGCTCTTCGTTGTCGCAACGCCTCAGCTTCGCACTCACTCACGGGGAGGCCGGCACGTCGGTGACGAACCTTTTCTCGAGCGAGCTGTGCATCAACCACGCAGAATTCACGTTCACACTTAATGAAATCCCGAAATCAAACATCCCGACTGTTTTCTTAAGGACGACTTTGTAACAGTCATGCCAGTATTTAAAGTTATATACGAAAAATTTAACATCCGTGATATACGCGCACACGGACGCTCTCACGCCTAAAAAAAAAACCAGAGATGAAAGAAGCGACCGCCTTCTATTCAACACACCAAGTTACGTTAGACTTGCATTCGTAAAACAATTAACTTTTCTATTCCCCTTCTCTAGCCCCTCTAGGCACTCACGTAATCGGTATTGTCGACCCTGAAGTTTGATTTCGGTTACTCCTTTGCCAGCATTCACCGAGCAGGATGACCTTCACCCCCACGAAAATACATGTGCTCCTGGGAATTGGATAGGTGCACTTTGCTATGCATTCTTCTTCGCAAAGCCACGCAAGAAAAAGAAATATGGAAAAGAAGGAAGACTAGCTAGGACAAACATGCGTGTTGTCGCTCCTGCTGCTGTTGTTCATCTGCCCAAATGGCACGTACCCACCGTGGAACATAGGTGTCATCGGCCACCTCGTAGAAATTGTCTTTGCCTACGTGCTGACTGAGACGTTTCTTTAAAAAAATTCTAAATGCAATAAAAACGGTCCGCTGTTGTCTCGTGTACCGTTTCTCATATGCGTACCCAGCGGCTTCACCTATCTCGAGCGCCACAATGCTCTGCTATGTTTTGCGAACGTTCTTTCCAGCTGCGCATGAGTTCTTTCGTTTACTTCTACGGAGAGATCCGGTTGCGTGCAGATATTACGTGTCACTGACGCCTGTGTGTGTACGCCATGTAGATAAACACTGTCGCCGGGATGGTAAAGTAAGCGTAAGCCATGTACGAGCAGACGGATTCAAGAAAATCGCATTTTCTGTGCACTGCACCTGTGCTTCAATTTCCAGTTCCATCCAGCACAGGGGCGGTTAGCGTGAGTAAACATACATCGCGCGGAATAATTCACGCTCTCAATACTTTCCCGGCAAGTGTAACAACCCTGCAAGCATAATATGTTCCTTTTGTATAATGAAACGTGCCATATGCCTTTCGAATTATTGCGTACGTTTCTTGTACAATTTTAACGGAAAATAGATAATTCCGGCAGTTATTACGCAACAGGAGAAATCGATATCACAGGCACATTCATTACGACGGTTATTATAAGGAAACGCGTGCAATCATTATGCTCCCAGTCGACTTGATTCAAAGGGCTATTTTTCAAGTTTTGGTTTATATAACCTATACGGTTTTCTCAAAACATTACTCGCCTTTTTTCAAGCTGTGTGATATAGGCATTCTGTTATTTTATTTTATTTCGCGCTGAATGAAAACCGAAAAAGTGGAGAACCATTTATGCTATCTATGACGCAACACATTTCTGAAACATTAGCTAGGTGCGAATAACGGCACAAAACATTTAAATGTTCATTTGAGAAGTTACGGCTCATTTTATTCCATTCTTTTGTTTAGCAATGAGAGGCGACTATTTGCAGCTATAAAAAAATTGATTTGGATTTAGTTATTGTGCTTTGCGCTGTATTGAACTGGAGATACCACAAGCAGGAGGCAAGCCCGCGACCTCTTCGTGACGGGCAGAAGACCATATGCCGCGGTATACGACTGGACTTGGAATGATTTTGGCTGGACCAATTACATTTATAAGCCTTCTTATTTCTGATTCTATTGTATACATAAGTGTGTGAACAAAATCAATCTTATGCAGTATAACAAAACACGCAGGAACGAAGTGTACTAAGCATTCAATGCCATCGGCAACTTTTGCATCATGGGCTCGCAGCCGATGCAGCTATATTGTACACGGTAGGTAAATGCAAAGGATAACAGTTGATGTGCTCTCACAAAGGCTACCGCCCAGTCTTCGTTAGTTTCCTATTTTCTTTTCCTTTCCGCTTGCAACTCCTCAACTGTATAGGGCAGGAAACAAAATGCAGCGTAGTAATTTTTTCTGTATTTCGTGAGCTTTCTCTTGTGGGGCAGCTTACACGTGCACATTTGCTGAAGAATGGATGCCTCTACGTGTCTGATCTTTCCAAGGCCTCATTCCGATTGATGGTATCCGAAAATAATGCTACAAGTGGGAAGAAAAGTACTAGAAACAGCAACATTTACGTACCAGGCTGCACTTGTTCGGCAAGGGGTACGACAGCTAATCGGGATAAGGCGATGGTTAAATATACATAATTTCTTCACATATAGCCACAGAAGTCAAGGTGGAGACTTTCATGCACTCAGCAATATCTACTATTCACGACAGAACAGACACAAATAAACTCGTACGAGACAGCGTGCATATGATATACGTTACACTGCAAAGAGGTTACAGTGACCTTTCTGTTAAGGGTAGATGTTATGTACTTTAATAAAGGGTAGTAGAAATCTTCTAATTTGTAGGTGCACCTAAATATGAAAATGTGGCACTACAGGAAACGTTACCGTGCTAGCAGAATACGCATGAATGAAGCTTGAACACCTTAAGGTATTAGTGGAACTCTTCTTACCGGCACGATAGCGTAGCAGATATGCTTTTTATTATTTTACATTACTTACGGGAACGCAAAAGTGGCACATGGAATGGAAAGCGTAACACGGCAAGGGGTCTTCCCGGATTTTTTTCGTACATACGAGCAAGCCAACTCGCCACTCTATATTATTTTATGTAGCCGACCCGAAGACGATATATGCGCAGGTACGTGCACTGATTCGTGTAAAGAGGTAAAATATTGGTCTTCTTCATTTTTTTTATGCAGTGCAGCCGTGCACTTTTCTCTGTCTAAATGACTGAATTTATAATCAAAAAATAACTGATGGGATTTAATAGCCACCGCGGAATAGCAGCACTGTATTTTGTGTTTATCACTTTATTTTCACACTAGTATGTTCACGCACTCATACGCACGCGCATATGCACATACTGACGTCCAAAATCGTAATTTTATTATCACTAATTATTCCACAGAGGTACCGTTCTAGAGGTGTACAAAGTTATTCGACTAGCTTAACTCAGAAACGCAAGCTAATAAATAATGTGAGTGCTTCGTGTGCAGTCCTTCCTCATCTGTAGATGCTTTTCATCACAAAGCGGAGCCGTAGTATTGTAAGCTCGCTGAAAGCAAGGAGGCCTGCTGCGTAACCATTACGTCATAAGAACACAAGTGGAGGCAATAAGAAAGGCAACAATCGCGCGCGACATCAACCGCCTTCCTGGTCGTCAATGACAACATTATTGTGGCCCCTGAATAACGACGCCAGGTGATTAGCCTAAAATATGTCGAAGAAGAATGGACAGGCCGTACGCGGGATCTAGCAAAACGAGGCAGGGACCCTGCTTATTTATTTGCTCTCTTTCATTTCTGAATATATGTAGATAGCACGCCCACGAGTGAAAGTAATCCCTGAACCAAGCCACGCAAAACAGAGCGTCCCTATGAGCGAGGCGTACGTATGCAAATAGAGAGAATGCTAGCAACACGTAGGGGAACGGACCGTAGAACGGGACACAAGGCAGAGAAACGTTCGTAAGCGAAACAGCACATTTTAAAGCGCTGACGTGGTGTTCTTGATATATGCTCGAAGTGGGTCTTTGCAGAGATGTGGAACATCTGATGCTCTTTCACAGGGAGGGATTTGGCCAATTTTTTTATATCGTTGTGGATTCCACATTTATAGAAGGCTACGATAAAACAATTTCACTCGAAGTTGCGGGAGATAAATCTGGACACACAGCCGTCTTCAGCGATATATTCTTTTACGGCGAGACAGGAAGTTAGGAATAAACAACAACATTACAGTTTCAGATTAAGCTTACTTGCATGGGCCATGCTATATTGTGCTCCAGGAACACCCACACACAAACAAGAGAAAGGACAGGAGAAAAAAGAAAGAAAAAAGGAAAGGAAACCATCTGACCTCGGTATACGCAGTTAACATGGGCCCTATCCAGTGGCGTAGCCCAGAAATTTTGTTCGGGGGGGGGGGGGCTACGCCACTGGCCCAATATATATATATATATATATATATATATATATATATATATATATATATATATAGCTGCACGTTGCAGCTCAGCCTTCTCCTTAAGAGGAAGCTTTAGCTCGGGTGCTCCTATATTTAAGTACATGTAGAAGGGGAATTCGTTTTTCCCTGCAACCACTTCACCAAATTCGAGGAGGTTTGTTGCATTTAAAAGAAAAAGTTTAATTCTAGGGACTACTGGCTTCGAATTTTTCATTTAGGTGGTCACTTATTTATTAAAGATTGGCCAAAATTGAAAATATTCAGAAAACGAAACTATCAAGTTTAAAACTCCGTCACTCAACAATGAAAAATGATATCACAATTTTGTGAATTGCATCTAATAGTACATCTACAGCGGACAAAATAGATATGTTACACATGAATCTCAAAAAAAATTTAGTATTGTGGAAATACGGCTTTTGCAGAACGCTTGTGCACAACGTAACCAATTCACGTAAGATTCACAGCAAACTTGTCCGCTTTACAGAACAAAATGCCGTTTACAGAACCACAATATCTGTTCTTCATGCATAGCTATTAGTTTGTAAACGTCGTGCTTCTATTTTTTCAAACTTTCGAATTTTCTAAAATATTTTAAACAATATACAGGCCCTAAATCGAAGTTCTGTTTGCAACAGACACTAGGATTTAACTTTCTCTTTCAAGTGCAACCAATTTCAGTAAAACCGATTAGAAGGATTATCTCAGAAAAGCGTTTCTGCGTTTTACAATATTTGAATAGGCCGCGTCGGATTGGGCCCGAGCTGAAGCTTCCTCTTAGACAATTTATCGAGGGATCAAATACATGAATAATAACTGCATTGTCATTGCCAAAGATGCTACAAACGATTTCTTGAAAGCTACGCACTCTAAATGCAAGTAAAATATGTATTTTTTCATAAAATAATATGCTCGTATGTGCCAAAAATTGTGCCCAACATAGCTGACGTCCATGATTCCATGTTTTTTGTCTATTTATTAAGTAAAGAAAATATCACACGAACTTTAGAAATACATCAGTTCGAAACCAGGAAAGCAGTGCATGCCGCTGATACGGAATATTAAAAGGCAATGAACTGAACAAGTTGAGGACAAGTATGAAACTTTGTCATTCAAGAACCGTGCTTACTTTCTTGTATATATGCAATGGCCAGTGAAAATATCAATGACGCTGTCGTTTGTTCCATTGTATTACGCAGGAGTAGCTGTCCCTTGTCGTATATGGTGAGTAATTCCACCGAAGTTATAGTCGCGACAGAGAGCACATATAAAAAGCAGGAGTTCTGCAATATGTATGAGGGCAAGTCAAATGAATGAGCCAACAACGGGGTACTTTATTTAAAAGTAGTCTTCATGAGAATTTAGACATTTTTCCTATTGACTAACGAGTTGCGTGATTCCCGTCTTATAAAACTCCTTGGGTTGCTGCTTCAAAAAGTCTGTATCTGGTTCCCTTGAGCTGTTTTTTCGGTTGCCCCAAAATGTAGAAGTCGCAAGGTGACAGGTCTGAGCTGCATGGCGGATGTTGCAGCGTTTCCCACTTGAACTTTGCCAGTTTTGTATTAACCACATAAGTGACGTGGGGACAGGCATTGTCGTGGAACAAGGTGACCCCATTCATCAATTTTCCACGTGGCTCGTTCTTGATTGCGACACGCTGCCGTTCTGGCGTTTCACGATATCGGAAAGAATTGATAGCCTCCCAAGATTTAGCAAATTCTATCAGTAATGGACCCTGTCGATCGAAAAAAAAAGTCAACAACACCTTTACAGCGGAAATGATGGCCTTTACGTTCTTTGGGCTTGGTAAATTCGAATGTTTCCACTGTAAGCTTTGCCGTCGTGTTTCAGGCTAGTAGTAGTGGCACCAAGGTTCATCCCCGATCACAGTTGCAAACAAGAAGTCGTCATTCTGATTGTGATACCCGATCAGATCAGTCAAGGCAGCGCGATACTTCTCCGTCTTCTCGCGATGGATAAAAATCTTGGGGATCCATTGCGCATCAAAGAGCCGATAACCGAGAAGCTCATGAATTATGGCGTGAACCGAACCGTGACTGATGTTAAGACGGTCTGCCAGTTCATCGATGCTTATCCTCCGTTCTTGTTTCAGCAGCTCATGAACCTTTGAAATTGTGTGGGGGGTGATTGCACGATGGTTTTGGCCCGGCCTTGGAATGTCTTTGCAACGTCCTTTGAACTAGCTCCAACGCTTCACAGTGGTCAATGAAATGCAGTGTTCAACGAACACGGCAGTCATATGGTGATTAATTTCTGTTTTGGAAACACCTTCAGCTGTCAAAAACTTCGCGACACCGAGCTGTTCAACTTATGAAGTGTCCATTATGTGACGCAACCATATTCAACCGAGTGTATGAGAGCATTAAAGAACATTTATCTTCACACCTGCGTGTCACTTTTGTAAATGAGACATGCCGTTCTCCTACGCGCATGCCTAGCAGATAATGAATCGAACCATTATTGCGCGGTTAGGGTAGGCTCACTTCCATTTGACTCGCCCTCGTACATTAGAAATGCAAAGATACAATGGGATATGCAGATGCGAAAATACGGCTTGATAAAGGACAAAAAAGTGTCACTGGAAACAAAATTCACTGCATGTATACACAAAACCTCGCAACAAGATATTTAAGTATACCTATAAGTCTCCTATGAGTCTATGTATGTAAGAAGAAGTAACTGTATATGTTGCGTCAAACAAGGCAAATAAACATGTTGCACAATCATAGATTCACAGAATCCTAGATTCCGCCCCCATTCCATCCACTCCCCCCGATGTATTGCGCGCGACGGAAGGCGGCGCGCTTGCTCCTCGCTTTTCTCCTTTGCGCACACAAGACTGAGCCACCATCGTCGGCTTACCCATTCCACCTCCCCTCCTACGCTTTCACTCGCACATACAGCATGCAGCGCGTGGTCACGATGTTATCACCCTTGGACTTTATACGAAACTTGAGGGCGATGGCAGGAATGCGCCTGGAGTGTCCATATAATTGCTTTCGCAATAATATAATAAACGTATCCGGCAACTGAAGCACCCCGTCACCCATTACTTTCCGCAAAAGAAGTATCAAAATCGAACTTTCACCATGCGACAATTCGCTGCGCCGCAACAATGTATTTTTTTTTCTGTGAGGCGGAGGCACCAAAATGAAAAAAAAAACGCATAGGAAAGTATGTTGGCCAGAATCTAATGCCTACTTTGGACACCCAATGGGGCTACGGAAGGAATACCGAAGAAAACATGAGACGCTTGGTCCACTGAGAACCATACGCATACTGCTCAATATCCTACAGCGGCGAAACAAGACTTTTTGGAAAGGTTCCGCTCAAGGAATGCGGTGCAATCCTTCGAGTCCCCACAGTGATGGCGGCGAGCGACCTTTGTTTTTTTTCTCTTCTGCTAGCCAGAAAGCGTCCAAAACTCTGTCCGGTGAAAATCCACTCGGCCAGAGCAAACCGAACGCGCACCGAAGTGTACCGCACGGTGGTCGGGGCCATACGAGAAAAACGTATGCGCTCTGGTTGGCTCTGGCAGCCCGCGGGTAGGGTAGCGAGAACAAAAAAAAAAAAATTGAAGAGGCTCAATGTGTCCTCGCGAATAAAAGTCAAAGTAGAAAAAAAATAAATAAGAACGTAGTTACTTTGGCTGGCTTTAGTGTCTTGACATGGATGTGCTGGCGTAGGTTAAAAAAAATGATATTTTTTTATGTGACATGACGGCACAAATGAACCACCCCAACGCTTCGTCTCATTGGACCTCGCTGCCTGCTTTGTCAACTCGTCTGCTAGTGTGTTGATTTGGCTTGTCTCGTTGTATGTTCCGATGTAAGACTTTAGAAAAGTCAATAGACCTTTGGCGTCAAATGTTTATAACAACATTAAACCCACAAAGTTCCGCAATTGAAAATCTAAAGCACAACTTTGGAAATGTCAATGCACCTTTCACATCAAGAGCTTATGAGATTTATACCCATAAAGTTTCGCAATTGATATCCATGCGCTCCATAGATTCCGCGGCCTCAGTGAGATGCCGCGGCGAGCCCGCTCACCATCAAAGCCCCCTTGAAACTTAGTGCTCGGATGGGACTGCTTGGCGTTATGTGACTCCCGGTGTACGGGCGTTGCCACGAAATCCAGCCCGAGTTTGCAATCTTCGCGGTTAAATGTCTTTTCGAGTGTCAAAAAGACATTCTAGACAAAATCCAGAGTGATTTCCGGCGCCGGGGGTCGCTTTGGTCGGCGGTGCATGGACAGCACGAAAAAATTTCGGGGGGGGGGCTGAAGCCCCACAAGCCCCCCCCCCCCTGGCTACGCCCCTGGCCCTATCACGTGCAACTATCACAATCTGTTTTTATTCCAATTTCCTGACGTCAAATTTATGTTACCACCAGCGCAAGCATCGGATGGTAACCCTCAGCATTGTTTGAAAGGCCCGATCCAATGCACTTCCCCTTTGCAGGATGTCAAATTCCTTTGATCTCAAAGCGAACAGCATTGCCTACATTGAGCAGTTTTTTTTAAAATCTAATTGGCTGAGAAGAGGCGAGGGGCATGCTCAAGTGGACGCAATTTCGAGGAGGCCGAGCCAGCACAGTGAAAGCACATAACCGAATGAGGAAGGTGATACCGGCGTCTGCGATTGGTCCGCTTCCACTTTGCTTGCGGGGGCTATTATATAATGGCTGTGGCATGTAGCGGAAGTTTAAAAATGCCATTAAAATGGATCCTCAGCAAAGAAGATTTGGCACAGCGATGTCGTATACGTGCCGAAACGTTATGCTGCTAGGCAAAATTATTTATTATATGCCAAAAATCCATGTTCCCCGACAGCTCCGAGTAGCCAGTGCCACAGTGATCGGTGCACAGCCATCGTCTATTCCTTTCAGAAGGGGGGCAGTCTCCGCGGTTATTAAAAAAACGTTTGTTCGACATATTTATGCGTCCTTAAAGCGTACACGTCACTTCGACGCGGCGAATGTGGTGACGTCGAGTGACAGACAGCCGAAGTGTGCGCCACCCGAAAACGTTTGACCAATACCAATTCGTCAAACGACGCCGTTTTCACTAATGGCTAAAATGGCGTTGAATCAGGAATTACATTTTTTTGTTTGGTCTAATCATGCCTAATAAATGTTCGCGTGACAGACGGCGCGTGACAGAGACAGGGGCAGAGGGAAGGGGATGAGAACATTTTTTTATCAATCGTGGAGGGTTGATTGCAGAACTCGAATAGAAAGTTTTGAATAGCTTTGCGTTATAGAATCTCATATTAACGTGATTATCTAGGAAGTGGATAACCTAAGGCATGCACTTGCCTCCTTTAACCATTTAGGAAAAAAGTATTCTTTGTTTGGAGCAAATGTGGAATATGGGGACTATGGGCAAAGAAAAGGCCGGCTATGCTAAAACCCTAGTTGGGAACGTTTCCTCCAAACAACGGCAGTTAGGAGGGATAGCTGGATGACCATCATGAAGAAAATAAAATTGACTCACCAGCACCGCCCTCCGAAAGTAAATGTCCAGCGTAGCTGTTGGAAACGACTACTACAACTGCTGGGGGGGGGGGGCGGAGGAGGGGGGGAGGGAGCATGCTATGCTTAATTGCTGAACTCTTCCTGCGGCGAATTATTCAGACACAGTAGAATGTGGACGTGCTGACTTCCCCTGTGCTCGAATTTCCCGGCAATACGACCAGAGGCAGCAGGTCATACTGCCGTGGAATTCGCGCACAGGAGAAGGTTTACCGGTACACAGGTAGTTGTGTTAATTTCTTTTCACTTTGCCCCTCCTCGTATTCACGCTACTCCTTCGGGAGCCCTAACTATGCGTTGCCTGGCCACAGCTGTTCTGCAGCAAAAAAGATATCAGGTGCTGGGCTCGTTCTTTTATATATGGAAGGCTAGTGACGTCACTGCCCACGCCGCAAGCTGCCATCATCGCGGACGCTTGCGCAATAGTAACCTTTACCGGGAATCCTATGCGGGGAGCGCTACGTACTTCACACTGCTAGCAGGAGTGCCTTATCTTTCGTCATAACGAGAAGAGAGGGGGATTACCCGGGGGGGCCCGATCTTTATTAATGATATCATCAGAAGCCAACAAACAACGACACCAAGGAAAACATAGGGGAATTACTTGCACATAATGCTTTAAGTAAATAAATAAAAAATTAACGATTCCGCGTCTTCGCATTACGCGTGCGATCCTCTAACCAATTGATTACTGCGGCGCCGTTTCCCCATCCACTTTCTCGGGTGTTTATATGTTACTACTAAACCAACCTTAGGAATATTAGCCAGCGCCACCACGCACTAACCTTGGCGGCGGATGTGGAACATCCTTTCTGCCGCCGATGAAGGCTACTGATCGATTAACCCGCACATGCTACCTCAAGGTATAAATGTTGCCGGACTCGAGACCCGCGTTATGTAAGAACGAGAAAAGAGCGGGTTAACCGAGGGGCCCGATTTTTATTATTCGTATTATCAGAAGCCAACAAAGAAACAAAGGAAAACACAGGAGAAATTAGTTGTACCTAATAAACGAATTAAAGAAACGATATATTTCTGGCGATGAAAGTTAATGAAAAAGCTACATGCCGCAGGTGGGGAATGATCCCACGTCTTCGCTTTACCAGTGCAATGCACGCGTAATGCGATGATGTCATTAGCTTCCGTTATGTGGTTTGGATGCTTGTTTCAGACTTGTTCTTTATTGAAGCGAATGCTACGCTGTATGTTGTATGCGGGATACCGAAGAATGCATGCACTTCGCGTTTTTTTAAAATTGATATTATATAAGGAGATGTTGAGGCACAATTTAAGGCGCCGGCTACTCTTATCTCTTGACTGGTTCAATCATACAATATCACACAAGCACCAGGACTTATCACGCAACGTTTTTACAGAAAGTCTATGACGTAATAAACACATGACATATACATTATACAAGGTAAATGTCTCCACAGTTATGTAGATAAAAGTCTCAAAAATACTGTCGCCTAATGATACAGTCTCCAGTCAGCGGGTGGTACATTCATCGTGTAGATGCATTATCACGCATAGTCACAACAAAACAGTCAAAATAACATAATTCACGAAAAACATGCATACATAGAGCGACAATGAAATGAAAGGAACAATAAAAGCGTTAATTATGTCCAACAATGCCACTGTCTTCAAGAAACGTCTTTAGTGCTCTTAAAGCACTCTTCTGCAAAAACGTTGTTGGCCAAGGACCCAAAAGTTTCTTTAAACTGAAAGGTCTGCGGTTTAATTTAATTAGGGTTGATTTAAGTCGGCATCTTGGTGTGTCGTGGTGTGGGCAATCTAGGAGGAGGTGATATATATCTTCGTCTATAAATCCACAATCACATTCGGGGGTTTCCGCACGCCCACATCTGTGTAAGAAATGCTTTGTGTAGGCAGTGCCTAGCCTTAATCGATGAATAGGGGTTTCTGTAGTTCTGTCTAATGATAGTGAAAATTTGAATTTAATGAACGGATCGATATGGTATAAGTCCGAGCTATTGGAATTCTGATCAAAACAATTGTTTCTACGCATTTTGCAAGATCTTGTCCTTAAAGGGCGACGTAATTCCTTCTTTGATATTTGGAGTGGAACCACATCATCTTTGATTTGTGCTTGTCTTGCTGGTTCATCGACTGCTTTGTTGCCAAGAATGTTACAATGTCCTGGTATCCACTGAAATGGTATTGCGTGTTTCGCTGCGCTTGGTTTTGTGAGGCTTTTAAGTGTCTCGTATATTATATGCTATCACTGAATGTTTTCCCTTTTGTACTGCAGTGATGTTAGAGCCACCTGTGAATCGCTGAAAATTACCTATTTTTGCGCATCTCTTACTGATAATATAAATTTTATCGCACATAGGATTGCGCACAGTTCAGCCGTTGTGGACGAAGTCGCACGAGATAACGTAAATGATTCTTGTTTGTTGAGGTGTGGTATAATGAATGATGAAGTTGAAGAAGTTGATGCACTGGAGCCATCTGTATAGACATGTGTATATCCTAAATATCGCATATATATCTGATATAGTGCTAGTTTCTCAGCAGCTTGAATGAACATCTCTTTTTCTGAATATCCCGTCTACTGACAATTCGATTTTTGGAAGTGTAAGCAGCCATGGAGAATATTCGACGTCCGAGTTCCAAAATTCTTTTTGTAGCAATATGGGAAGAGTTCCACGAATTTATATATGAACATAACTTTTATCTCGTTTCATTATGTCTAGAGGCAATGGGTGACTTTTATGCTGGGTTTGAAGGCGGAAATAATGTCGGCATGCTTCTGTAGTTCGCATGACTGGAAATTGTGATTGGCGAGCCTCAGCTATTACAGGAGAGCTAGAAGTCGGTCGTGGAACTCCTAGATACACATATGCGTAGTCCTCTAGCTAAAAGTCTTTAAAGTCGCTCTTCTGACGTGTGCGAAAGTCCGTGTAAGATGGAGGCGGAATACGCAATTTTTTGTCGTATTAATGAATTGCAAACAGTCAGCATGGACTGTAATGAACCGCCCCATGATGTGCCTGCGAGTCTGCGAAGTACAGCCGCTATGACATTGACCTCGTTTTCAAGTTTTTTATGTGGGGTGTCCAGGTTAGCTGCCTATCAAGTATTATGCCAAAAAAACGATGCTGTGTGAAAATCATTAGAGACTGTCTTTCCAGATTAAGGGTGAAATTTTTTAAGTGCCTCCGAGTGAAGGGCAATAAAGCCGTTTTTGCCCGTGATATTCCATTCCTGTGTCTAAAAAATTGGTTAATGATATTTACGCCACCTTGCAATGCCATGTGAAATAGTTGAGTATTAGATCCAGATGTCCAAATAGGCACATCATCTGCATACAATGAAAAGTTTAACTGTGATGGCAGTCTTTTTGCTAAATCAGTCATGACGCAGTTAAAAAGAAAGGCGCTGAGTATGCTTCCTTGTGGTACTCCCTGTTTGACAACATGTTCAACACTCTTTCCTTCACCCGCCTGAAAAAATATTTTGCGACCTGATAAAAATTCAAAAATCCATCGCAGGGACCTGCCAGACAGTCCAAGTTCCAACATACTTAGCAGAACATGAACGTGACTAACAGTGTCAAATATCCTCTTGATGTCTAGGAATACTACTATCGTCATGTTTCCACGTGCACGCTCCTGTTCCACACAGGTTACTATATCTAATATTGCATTTTTGTGCATCTATGTTTCTTAAAACCTACTAAGTAGTTGGACAAGACATCCGTTTCATTACACCACCATTGAGGTCGCGCGTCAATCAATTTCTCCATTACTTTGCCGGAATAACTTGTCAAGCTAACTGCGCGGAAGAATTCAAAACACAAGGGCGTCTTACCTGGTTTTAAAATTGGTATGTCTCGAGTGACTTTCCAAAAGTCGGCTACAGTTTCTTCTATCCATAAATTATCATAGATGTCTAAGAGAGCATTTGTACCTGTTGGTCGCAGGTTTCTTAGCCTATTGTACGTAATGCTGTCCGGCCCAACAGCAGACCTTTGGCGACATGACGGAATTGCACATTGAAGCTCACGTTAATGTGAAAGTATGATCTAATTGAGGATGTTGATCTCAGTAGCAAGCAATAATTTTCTGCTTAGCTAACACTTTTGAAATATCAAATTCTGCGCATTGCGATGAAAAAGCAGGTCTGGAAATAAGC
The DNA here is from genome assembly GCF_038994185.2 of Dermacentor albipictus. Lineage (NCBI taxonomy): Eukaryota > Metazoa > Arthropoda > Arachnida > Ixodida > Ixodidae > Dermacentor > Dermacentor albipictus. Next base: position 62,946,149 of record NC_091830.1, read on the forward strand.
TCACAAAATTCATCTGCGACTTTTATCTCACACGTGTCCCGGGCTACAGCGAGAGCACGAAATGGGACGCTCTGTGTTACAGGTCCGCTTAAAGAAGGAATTACTGCAAAAAATCGTGGGACAGACGTGTGAGGAGACATCGTGCCGCAGAAATCGCACCAGTGCCTTTTGTCTAAATATTCTATGCGTGTGCACATTACTTTGTGTATTTTCTGAGCGTTTCTGTATGCTTCCAAATTTCTGCTGCGTCGGTACGCTCTTTCGGATCGGCGTCTGATGGCTTTTCGGTGTTCATACTCTCCGTTAACTGCAGCATAATCTTTTATATTTTGACCTTCGTTGTCCATATGTTCATGTTACCCTGCAAACGTTCTGTAAATCTTTCCACCGTTGCATGTTGATTAATTTGACCCGTTAGGCGGTACCGGAATGCTTGCCAGTTGGTTAGTCTGCTGTGACGCTGGTTATCATAGTGCCTGCTAGGGTGTTTTACAAGGATGGAAAAATGATCACTTCCGCACGTTTCACTATCCGTTCTCCACCCCAGACCATTCACTAGATCATGTGAACACAGGGTAACATCTATGCAGCTTGAATAGTTATACCCTCGAAGAAATGTTGGTGACCCATCGTTTAAAACAATCAAGTGGCATTTGCTTAAAAGTTATTGCGCGACATAAAAAACGACACGGACGTGAAAGAAGACGACACACCAAGCGCAAACTTTCAACTCCTTCACGTCCGTGTCGTTTTTTATGTCGCGCAATAACTTTTAAGCAATGGATTACCAACTTGCCCGGAATGCTGCTCTCATTAAGTGGCATTTGTCTATGGAGCACTGAATAACGTTACCACGTGCATCACAATGACCACTGCCCCAGATGATGTGTGCATTGAAGTCGCCACATATAAATACATTAGAATGAGCTATTTTGAAGATATCCACTAGCGCTTCTACTGAAATCCGGTTTGAAGGTGGTAGATATAGATTAATCACTGTTATGCAGAGCTAGCCAAAGGATACTGTACATGCGATGAATTCAGGGAAGTCTCAGTCACTGGACTGAATTTGATAAGATGGTAGGTCTTTTCTGACACACAGGAGCACTCTGCTAACAACACCTTGACAAGAAGTTTTGTATATCACATAAATCGAGAGGCGAAAGTCGTCATTGATTTCCGCATCTTGAATGCAAAGTATTGGAAAGCTGTATTGCACAAGCAGAAAGTCAGCACACTTTCTTCGAAGACTGTTGGTATTCCACTGAAATATAGAGACATTTTTGTATCGGTTATTCATGTACTGCGTGCCGCAGTTTCGGCCCGGATTGTTGACACAATAGTGCTAACAGAGGCAACAAGGCTTTCATTTCTGGTAGGTTGTTTGCTTCCAGCAGAGCAGATAGGATTGCCTTAAGAGGAAAAGCATTGGCAAAATCAGTTGTGTCACCGATGCGTTGGTATGTTCTCTATTAGCTGGCGTTACTCCTGCAGCAGGTGCGTATGGTCGCTGAGAAGAACATGTGTGAATATTGGAGCTTTCTTGTGTATTACTTTCTGCCTGTTGTGGTCTGGGTTTCCGTAGCACTGATGCATAAGACTGGACGCTTGAGTGTGATCCTCTTGATTGGTCTCTTGATTGTACTGTCGGTTGTTCTCTTGAGCAGGAATAGCTTGTTGATTCTCTTGGCTGTGGTGGTTCCGGTGCCCGCTCTTGTGGATGATCTTGCACTGGATGAACAATCTCAAGGTTTGGGGCAGGTTCATTGAGTCGCCGTTGTATTCCATGGATAAGTTCATGTCGACGCATTTGTGCCGCTGCCTTGTTCTGAGGGCATCCTGAGAAGGAGGCGGCATGGTTCCCCGCACAGTTCGCACATATAAGTTGAAGAAGTGACTTGAACTCCTTGTGGTCATGATCTTCCAAGCAGATTTTGCATCGACGTGTGCTGTGGCAGGTATTCTACATGTGCCCAAACCTCAGGCATTTATAGCAGCGAAATGGTGGTACTAGGTATTCCTACCCGCCATGGTTTCTCAGTGGATATCGTGTTGGGCTGCTGAGCACGAGGTTGCGGGATCAAATTGCGGCCATGGCGGCCGCATTTCGATGGGAGCGAATTGCGAAAACACCCGTGTACTTAGATTTAGGTGCACGTTAAGGAACCCCAGGTGATCGAAATTTCCGGAGTCTTCCATTACGGGGTGCCTCATAATCAGGAAGTGGTTTTGGCACGTAAAACTACATAATTTATTTTAGGTATTCCTCGAGAGGATGACTGGTGAAGCCCAGGTAAATTATTTCTGGAATAGGGCGATCTTCTCTGAACGTCAGAATTACTGTGTGAAGTGGATGGGACTTTACTGCTCCATCTTCTTGGCGGGAATACCTTATCTGTCCGCGTGACGATATAACTCCTGCGTCTTTCAAGAAGTCTAGGAGTTGTTCGTCTGTATACTGCATAGACACATGTCTTACTTTCCCAACGTTTCATGTGTATGACTCTGGGATGAAAGGCTTGACTTCCCGGCCGCTCACACTTGAGAGCATCAAAAGGCGTTTTACGGATGCTAAGGAAGCAACGCTGACACTGGAACTTCCATCTCTGTTCGTCCTGAAAGACTGTACTTTTTCTTTGGCAGCGGAAACCATTTCGGCAGAAACTCGGTTTGTATTTACTTGCCAAAAAGTAATACTTTCACTTGCTGGGCGAAAGACAACCGGAATGCCTTCTGCTCGCTTTTTCTTATACCTGACCAAAGTGAGTGGTGCATCTTCGATCATCTCTTCTTCATCACTTAGCTCATAATTCGATGTTGTATCATCATACTTGCTGTCTTCTAGGTCTTGGCTTCACCGTCAGCCATTATTCCTGAATTCGCGGAAGTTGATTCCGAGTTGTGGAGAACCAGGTGTGCCGGCTTTATGAAGCTTTGTGACGCTTGCAAGGCCCAAGGCTTTTCATTACGGCCTGTAGCATCATTCATATGGCTTGCTACACTTGGACGAGCATAAGGCTCGTGACGATGTTCTCGGCTTGCGGCTATCGTAGTGAAAGCGTAATAGCAAGGTCCTCAAAAGGGAAAGGTCCAACCTGTAAGGCGCCTGGCTCGCTGAATCTTTACCCGACGACTTGTTAGTCGATCGTCGTCAATGGTAGCCGTAAATGTCCAAAAAACCAAAAAAATTAGAGCACCACACAAGGAGTGTGACCGAACAGATGCACTTCTTCTTTTCCCCCTCTTTGCGCTTGAATCCCACAGTTTCTTTTTTTTTTCATTGAGGATGACGGCGTGTAATATCCTTACCAACTATAGAGGCTGACAAAAATCGTGTTGTTATTCTTCTTTCATGCCGTAGAAACGTTTTTGCTCAACGCTATAAAACAACTGCATATAGCCTAGCTCATCAGCTCAGTTTCATAGAGATGATCATAGGATTTCTGCAGCAATATTACTCATACTCTCCCTCGTCCCCCAGCCCTCCCCTCTGCCCTCTGACGGTACACGCTAAGCTAGGCATTCGACTGATATGCCTCGCAACGTTCCCATCAATAGCGCGACGTTGCATTTTAGTTAGGCGTCGAGATAGGGATGCGTTGATGATGTCAAACAAGCGTGTATCTATATCGGGTGCATCGACACGAAAGTTTACGAGCTTCAGCGAACGAGCGGCTGTTCGTTGTACCAGGAACGCTGTAGTCGAGAAAAGGAAAATCGTTACCCCGGGCCCCGTCTACTCGCTACGACAACGCAAGCGACGAATGTATCTCACGGCGGTCTCCGTGAAGTCGACGCTTTTATTTATTGGTTTTCTTTTTTTTTATCCCGCCTTATCTCAGCGCAATCTGACGGGTAAGAGCTGCGTGTTTGCGCTGGCGAACAAACTTATTGACCGTTTCCGGGAAATAACCCATGGATTTCAGGGTCTCGGTGAAGTCGTCACTGCTATTAAATTGCCTACGACGCGTTGCCATAGTAACGGCAGTAAAGAAATCATTGTGGATAGAGTGTACACCCGTACGCAGCTATGATGAACAGGCTATTTTTTGTTCATCATTGCCATTGTCATATATGCGCGACAAATAATTCACTGCACCAGGTAATTCGATATAACGAAAGAAACGAACTTGGTGACGCTTTCGTTATTACGAGCACGCAAGTTGGCCGGGCATAGGCAAGCTTCAGTTGAGGCAGCTTTTTCTTCTAGCCCCCTTTTCTCCGTTCATGAGATGAATTTTATTTATTTATGCATTGATGTACAGGTTCGTTATCCCCGGCAGGGAAAAGAAGCATGGAAGATTTATAATAATTCAAGAATGACAAAGGTGTAAGAGGGCCCAATTTTGCCTTTGCCTTGGCGCTACCTATGCGCGATGTTCTGTAGACCGTCAGCAGTGGACTTACCTTCACGACTTGATGTCGTTGGCAGCGGATGCATGTAGTCACTATAGCAAAGGTCGATTTAGTTATAAGCGAGTTAGCTTACATCGAGATTGGTCATTAAGTTTAGCTCGTTCTATATAAAGAATAATTCACTTTATCTGAGATGTGCTATTTCGGGTTTCAGCTCTATTTGTTCATATTTAATTATTATTATCGCAGGACTAGCTATAGCTTCACTGTAGAACGAATGCTTCTAGGCAATGATTTACAATTACCACTGTCCTGCGGCACCCAAGTATATAGTATTTTTTTTTTTAATTTCCAAATGTTAGTCCACCACCTAATGCTTGGTCGCTGGCGTTCTTGTTGTTCGTGGCATTTTCTTTCTTTATCTGGTATATGCCATTATTCATGTCGTATTCTTGCCTTTCTCTTATTCTTCCGCTTCTCTGAACAACACTTCTCGCATAAGCTGAACACGTTTGGTCTGTAATGCTATGCCGCTTTAGTCGTGAGGAGCCGCCTCGTAATAAACGTGGCACTTCCGATCTGCATAGATCATAGGAGAACTCATCGTTTATTCTCAAGCTGTTAATTAAATACCTTTACTCTTCAGCTTTATCGCGGATGCAAATGCAAAAAGTTTGCGCCACCCTCTTTCTTAGGGCACGCCACTGGGTAAGCCAAAATCGGTGCCGTGCTATTTCGGTGCTACCTTATGTTAACCTACACAAATTCATTAACGCTCTGCACCTTCTTTCTGTACATTCGCATTCTTTAGGGAAGTGTTTGTAACTTATATTGTCGTAGGTTACCGTCCAACAAGTACACGGTAGTGTATAGGGAATGACGCAGGTGGTGAGATTTTTGACCACCTTTTTTTTTACGTGCATCTAACGTACGCCACACGATAATTTTTGCGTGTCACCTCTACAGGAAGTCACTCGCCGCGGCAAAGATTGACCTTTAGCGCCGCAGCCCAACGCCATAGGCACTGAAATACCGCAACCGGTATGAAGCGTCTTAAGCGTGCTACAAATATAGAATCCCGTTAATTTTTTTCTAAATGCGAAGCATTTTGGGGGGGAACATCTGCCGCTTTGACAGTATCTATATAGCTGCCTACGTCTTGGTGCTCTCATGGTCGTTTCGTTAACATGGTAGGTACCAAAATTAGCATAGCAGGACAAGAGTTTATGACGTACATAAATAATTGGTCATGACATGAATGTCATGAGATGTGTGCCGCGTAAGTAATGAAACAGCCCCCTACATCCTGGTGCTCTGATGGCCATTTCATTAACTTGGGTTGTACCGAAATTGGCATAGTTTGGCGAGAGTATACGAAGATAAATGACCGGACTGACGCGAACGTCATGACATGCGTGTTATGTAGGCCATGAAACAGCGGCCTACATCTTGGTACTCCCATGATCGTTTGGTTAACTTCGCAGGCTCCCCGCACACTAATTCGCATAACATCGAAGGCCACAGGACGCGGGATCTGCCGGCCTTTTTTATCGCGAGCAGTAGTTGCGATCGAACAGGGCGATTGCGTTCGATCGTTGGTTGCTTTCATTTTTGGTTCAAGCACGTGATGACGTTGAGTAGAAGAATGCTACCGGGCCAGTGATTGAAGCAACGGACTTGCGTTTCCAAGACGAGCAGTGTGGCCACCACGCCACCACCACTTAGGGCAAAGTAATGAAAGAACAAAACAAGATAAGCATCAGCCGCTGACAAACGCGCACGGTTAGCTGTCGGGCTAATTACATGTGGCACGCCACAGCGGCCCGTCGAGCATGAACTGGCCCCGGACATTGATTGAAACGCGACGACGTAGATTTCCCTGTAGGGGTGGCCCGTACGCACTACGGACGACTGGCCAAAATCGAACGGTACACTAACTGAAGGATACCTGGCTCATAGATGGCAACACTCACATGACTCGCACGTCTAACAGGTACGACGAACTGCGTAGTATCGTCGTGGTTCGTGTGGGACATCTAGGACTTGCGATAACAATATATCCATGTGGATCCAGGGACATCGCTTTTTCGAGAAAAAAAAAACAGAAGCGAGATCATTTAAAATATTTCGGAAGACCCAGCAGGTGTTCTGCAGAATGCGATTTCATCCTTTATGTGCGCTGGTTTCTATTTGCTGATATGATTGATTGATTTGATTGATAAGACAGACAGACAGACAGACAGACAGACAGACAGACAGACAGACAGACAGACAGACAGACAGACAGACAGACAGACAGACAGACAGACAGACAGACAGACAGACAGACAGACAGACAGACAGACAGACAGACAGACAGACAGACAGACAGACAGACAGACAGACAGACAGACAGACAGACAGACAGACAGACAGACAGACAGACAGACAGACAGACAGACAGACAGACAGACAGACAGACAGACAGACAGACAGACAGACAGACAGACAGACAGACAGACAGACAGACAGACAGACAGACAGACAGACAGACAGACAGACAGACAGACAGACAGACAGACAGACAGACAGACAGACAGACAGACAGACAGACAGACAGACAGACAGACAGACAGACAGACAGACAGACAGACAGACAGACAGACAGACAGACAGACAGACAGACAGACAGACAGACAGACAGACAGACAGACAGACAGACAGACAGACAGACAGACAGACAGACAGACAGACAGACAGACAGACAGACAGACAGACAGACAGACAGACAGACAGACAGACAGACAGACAGACAGACAGACAGACAGACAGACAGACAGACAGACAGACAGACAGACAGACAGACAGACAGACAGACAGACAGACAGACAGACAGACAGACAGACAGACAGACAGACAGACAGACAGACAGACAGACAGACAGACAGACAGACAGACAGACAGACAGACAGACAGACAGACAGACAGACAGACAGACAGACAGACAGACAGACAGACAGACAGACAGACAGACAGACAGACAGACAGACAGACAGACAGACAGACAGACAGACAGACAGACAGACAGACAGACAGAGAATAAAACAATAGGTGCTGCAGACGTTTGCCTGTCCGTACACCTAGCACGTTACTGCGGACGGCAAAGGTGGTGCATTACATGATCTGGGCATAAATACTACGCACGCACACATAGTGCAAGGTAACAAGCTCAAGCACACACAGTAAGTGGCGACTATAAAGCGTCTGCTTTGTGGAAGAGTCCCGGATTAGGGCTAATAGCGCCTTCGTTACGCGCAAAGCGCTAGCTAAAGCAGTGTCACACCACTTTCTGAACAACATGGTGCGCTATATATCGCATAGCTATGGAATGATGCAAAACGTATGAAAAGCTATGAGCAGGAGGAAATATTGCAACCACAAAGGTCTTTCACAGGTCACACGAAATATATGGTAATTTTTTTACGCGCCGATGGAGAAAAATAATTCCGGGTGCACTTTCCTAACCTTGAAGAAAAATCTTGTGCTATTTTTCTGGCATGGCACAGAGAGGATTTATTATCTCCACAAAAAGAGAGAGAGGCAAGAGAGGGACAAAGGCAGAACCCGCGAAGGCGAACAAAACAACAGCGCTCTTTCAAAGCAAGAGGTGCAAGAGCACGTTTCACGGAACGGCAAAACTTGCAATAATAGTGTCTCGGAAGCCCGTTGCGATATTTAAATTGCACGCCACGTCAGAAGCACTGTGCTACGTTCGGAAATATTTTTATGATGATTACTTACGTTCACTATTTGCTTGGTGAAACGCTTTTTCATTGCTGCCTCCTACTGACGCAAACTATAACATTGAGTAAACAGTTGAAACTTAGCGAGGGTGCTGTCGCTATAGGTGCTCTTTCGCTGCTTTTTAACCGTGAAGCTTCTCCCTGGTGAAAACATGTAGAGACAACCATGCACTCCAGGCTTTGAAGAATCCTGGAGTGCTAGCGACATATGATACACTGTTGTGTCGCACGGCTTGTTTTATTATGCTTCGAGTCTGAAACGCTGTCATCACTTTGTAGCAAATGCACTCTTTTTTACTACTATGGAAACATTAAGCAACGTGGTGGCGCAGCTTGAAAGAAAGTAATCGGCAGAAAACAGTAGGATCTCAACAAACTACGCAAGGTTATTGCTTACTAAGAGAACGCTGCGATGCACCTCGCGCAAGACCCTTTCCAAGCAAAATAACCCGTCGAAAAATTTGTGTATGCAAAACACCGAGTTCCAATTTTTTAAAGAGCCTGACTCCTCTCCCTCGCCGCCCCCCTCCGCCCCCCGTCTTGCCGGCACAAAATGAAAGGGTTCTTTATTTGGGTTTTGACGTATGCGAGCGATCGATATTTAAAATGTAAACATGCTGCGGGCCTTCATAAATACCTTCAAGTTCACCGCACATAGCTGGAAAACCAAGCAGGCTTAAGTACTCGCAAAAAAGAGACTATGAAAGGAGATTCGTGATGCCAGGACGCGGAACTGAAACAACAAGGTAGTGCTTCATACGTTTTGTTTTCGATAATAAGTGGTCCTGCAGCCACGTTTTAAAAACCCAACATGAGGAAAGAAGGGCGCGAGTGGAACAGAAAGGTATTAGGGAGTAACGCGAATTGAAGAATAAGAAGAAAACAGACATAAAAAATATGCAGACCTCACGCACTGTGGGAATCGATGTAAGCGAAGTCTGCGCTGTCTGCATCTACTTGGCTGCTTCTGGTCGTAGCGCTCGCTCACCAGGCGGCTCGTCTCCCATGGCCTCAACGCGTTGTTGTTCAGCTTGTCGTTTCCAAGGCAGAGTGGAACACCGCACAGACAAGGCGCACAAGACTGCACAGACTAAACCCGTCACTTCAACTCAAACCTCCAGCCGGTCTAAACCGACGGGAAGCGTCTCTTCTATGTCGGTGATGGCTTGAAGTTGCCTTCACGAATGCCTACTCAGCACTAATTGGAATGGCTGATACTCCTGCATGTGATGTGTAGCGTTCCTAACTAGAACGGCAACAGAAATGACATCATCTAAGTGAGACGGGTGTCGTCCGCCATTTTATTCCAACTTCTTCCTTCTCACTTCTCCCCTAGCACCTTCCTTCGTCTTCTTTCATGCGTCCAGCGCAGACCGCTTCACTCTTCCGGATTTCTTTTAATTACACCTCCTGGGGTAATACTTGAATACGTTTCCAATAGCGGCGCACTCCGTTTGGCCCGAGGCTCTGGCGTACCAGACATTCTTCAATATTCCATGCTGGCATGCAGTCTTAATAACTTGAAATGGTCCGCAATATTTTGAATTTGAGGGCACAGCTCCTTTCCTTACAAGGACATAGTCTCCAGGCTGTATGTCCGGTATCTCGCTACTGTGCCTTTTATCAAAGTTTCGCTTCATGCGGCGCTTGTAGATCTCCTGTTCTTTGACAGTTTTCCTTACTTCCGCAAGTTCGAGGTTCTCTAGGAGACCTAGCTCACGATCTGCAGGAAGTATGGGCGCTGTACCTAAAGTTACAAAATGAGGGCTGCAGCCTAAACTCGTGGTGTATGATCTGTTGTGATGCTTCACAGCGGCCTCTAGACAGCACTTCCAGCCACCGGCAAAGTCTGGATACATCTTCAGATACTGTTTGATGTCTCGTATGGCACGTTCCGCTAGGCCGTTTGCTGCCGGGTGGTATGGAGAAGAATACTTTATCATGATGCCGTGCTCCTGGGCCCACTTTGATAATTTGGCACTCCGAAAAGCCGGCCCGTTGTCGCAGACGAGCGTCTTTGTGTGTTTAAAACACTCAGCTTTGAGGAGGTCTATTACGCTGTTTGCGTCTTCTTTGCCAGCTTTAGCCGCAATCGTCCGTGTGCACTCATCTATGGAGAGCAAGAAAGCTTGCGTTCGCTTGACTCCTTCCCCCTTCTTTTTGAGCTCCGCGAAGTCCAAATGAATTACTTCGAACGGGATGCTTGAATATTCAGGGTTTGTCATAACGTCTGTCGACTGCTTGAATTTAACTTTGTTCACCTGGCAGAGGTGGCATGTGCGGATGTAATGGCTGATGTCGTTTTTCATGCCCGGCCATGTGAATCTCATGAGCAATTTCTTATAAGTGCGCCAGAAGCCATCATGTCCACCCGATTCAGGGGTGTCGTGGTATAGATGAAGAATCCTTGGAATCATAGTTGGTGGTACGTGATACCTTCCATTGATAAACTGGAGCTCTTCTGTACCTTCCCATAGCTTAATATGATTGATTGTATCTGGATTATTGCTTGATTCCTGTACAAGTAATCTTGATAGTGCGTCAGCGTCAGTGAGGAGTGGGCCAGGACGGTGCGAAATTACGAAATCAAATTGTTGCAGATAGTTCACCCATCTAGCAATGCGGCGTCTTGGCTGGGCCATGCTCAGAAGTTGAGTCAATGCTTGATGGTCCGTGAAAAGTATGAATTTGGCACCTTCCAGGTAAGTACGAAAGTACTGCACAGCTTTTAAGACGGCCAGAGCTTCCTTTTCTGTGGTACAGTAATTGATTTCAGCGGGTTTCAGGGTATAGCTGTAGTACCCCACGACGTAGTGTTTGGTTTGATCAGCTTGTTTGGATGGCTTCTGGTATAGAACTGCACCGGTAGCATAATGTGATGCGTCCGTGTTCAGCACGAAAGGCAAGGAAAAATCCGGTATTCGCAAGATGGGGTCCGACGATATTAGTTTTACAAGCTCACGATAGACAGCTTCGCACTTCTCGTCCCAATGAAAAGGCACGTCTTTCTGAGTTAAACGTGTGAGGCACCTTGTTCTCAGTGCGTAGTCTTTGATAAACGCCCGGAAGTGTCCTGCAAGGCCAAGAAAAACGCGCAGGGAGTGCACATCATAAGGCTTTACCAGCTTGGAGATTCTCTCTACCGATTCTTGCTTGGTGCTTTTAGTCTGTCCATCAAACACCCTGCCAAGAAATACTACGGTATCTTGAAAGAACGCACTTTTCTTGAAGTTGACTTTGAGTTGGGCAAGACTGAGGGCATGAAGAACTTTTGAAAGATGACTACGGTGTTCGTCCTTTGTCTTTGAGTAGATGATGATGTCGTCGATGTACACATTGCAAAATGTGCCCAGGTAAGGTTTCAGAATGTCCGTCATAATCTTCTGAAACCACGCAGGGGAGTTTTTCCAACCAAATGGTAGGCGGTTGTACTCAAACAAGTCAAATGGGGTTATGAACGCGGTGTACTTCTTCGTTTCTTCACTTAGTGGAATCTGCCAAAAGCCCTTGCAGAGATCTATTCGTGAAAACCAATGGCAACCACCGGTTTCGTCAATGATGTCGTCGATTCTCGGCATTGGATAAGGTATCAATTCAGTTTGACGATTGAGAGCCCGGTAGTCTGTGCAGAGGCGGAATGTCCCGTCTTCTTTAGGTGCAATAGTGATAGGAGAAGCAAATGGGGATACAGAAGGCCGGATGATACCTGCGTCTAACATTTCTTGCAACTCCTTTTTCAGCCACACCTTTTTATCTCTGGACATATTATAGGGGGTTCTACGAACCACTGTTTTATCTGCGAGCTCGAAAGGAACGACATGGGATTTCATTGCTGGAGGGTAGCTTCCTATGCATATAAGCTCTGGGTACTTAGTCTTGATGTCTTCGTGGTGAAAAATTAGCCTTGATACACTAGGTTCTTCACCAGGGTCTTCTGTTCTTATCGTGTCTTCGGCCATTACCTTGTCATCCCAATAGAGGTTCATCTTAAGTTTTTTCATGTCTGGACGGGACAAAAGAAAATCGTAGGTGACATTGGGAATGGCCAATACGTCACTGGTAATAGCATTTCCTTGAAATTCAATAGCCAGGGTTACCCATTCGCTATGCATGGTCACTGACCCATCGTAGGCTTGGACACGCAATGTTCTACCAGCGTGCAGACGACTGGCATCCACTCGAGTCTTGTTGATAATAGATACCGAAGCTCCACTGTCAACGAGAGCCTTCACTTCAATGCCATCTACCTTAATGGGGGCGTACAATAAGCTTGACGACACCAAATATACTGTCTCACTGAAGCTCTTTTTCTGGGGCTTGTGATGCACGGTAGACAGATTATGTGGAAGTAGGTTGCCGTGAACTGCGGTAATTGGTTCTTCACCATCCTCACAGTCATGATTTACGCTTCCCAGAGATTTCTTTACGAAGCTGTGTTCACATTCAGTTGACGGCAACGACTCTAGATTGGAATCAAGTTGCTCTGTTCTACCATCTGGCTGTCTTCTCGATGTAATTCTTGGCACTGAGGTCTGTAGAAAGTTCAGAAGGTCATCAAACGTTCTTGGACCTTTGAGCTGGACATGACAACGGATCTCGATACACAACCCTTGCGTTATCAAAGCTACAACAGCAGAAGACGACAGCTTCGGTTCTGCAGAATACAACAGGCGACGCTTCTCAAGACAGTACTCAAGCAGAGAGCCACCTGTATAACTGAACCGCAGTGCCGCATCCCATCTTTCTACTGCGTTGCCTTCGAAAGCCCCTAAAAAGTTGCTTTTCCACAGTTCCCAACATGTTGTTCCATAATCCATGAGTTGCACGTCATACCATTTTCTGGCTATACCGCCCAAATAGCGGCGCATATGCAAAATCTTTGTGTCGTCGGAGTGCCACAGATTCTTGTCACAGGCGTACTCGAAAAAACACAGCCAGTAGTGTGCATTTTGCGATTTTCCTTCAAAAACATCTGGTTCAACAATACTTCGTGCTGACTGCTCTCGACTAAGCGCTTGGACGAAAGTTCTCATTATTTCGATCTGTTGTAAAATGTTCCTTTGCAGTTCCATAACACTCAAGTCTAGGCTCACCTTCCCGGCAGGCGTTTCCTCTTTGGGGGTGCCACGTCGTATGGGTTCCAGAACGAGTTCGCTCAGTGTCTGCAGTTGTAGATTCACTGTCACCGATCCTGTTTGCACGAGGGCTTGGCGGCTGATTGCAGCTTGTTGCAGTACCACGTTGATCAGCGCGGTAGAACTAACTTCAAGAGGAAGGTCCGTCGCTGGCTCACCGTGCACTTGGTATCGGGTGAACACAACAGACTCTGATGACGCCTGGTCGACGAAAAACGTCACCCGCATCGCTGGTCTTCGAAAACTGTCGGCTGCGCCAAAATGTAGCGTTCCTAACTAGAACGGCAACAGAAATGACATCATCTAAGTGAGACGGGTGTCGTCCGCCATTTTATTCCAACTTCTTCCTTCTCACTTCTCCCCTAGCACCTTCCTTCGTCTTCTTTCATGCGTCCAGCGCAGACCGCTTCTGCATCTACTTGGCTGCTTCTGGTCGTAGCGCTCGCTCACCAGGCGGCTCGTCTCCCATGGCCTCAACGCGTTGTTGTTCAGCTTGTCGTTTCCAAGGCAGAGTGGAACACCGCACAGACAAGGCGCACAAGACTGCACAGACTAAACCCGTCACTTCAACTCAAACCTCCAGCCGGTCTAAACCGACGGGAAGTGTCTCTTCTATGTCGGTTATGGCTTGAAGTTGCCTTCACGAATGCCTACTCAGCACTAATTGGAATGGCTGATACTCCTGCATGTGATGTTTGCGGATGGGAGGAGAACATTGACCACTTATTGTGCCATTGTCCTCAATTTCAAGCACAAAGACAGTCTTTGTCCAACACATTGAGGAAACTAGACGATCGTCCTCTGAGTGAACAGACCATATTAGAGCACCGTCCCGACCGATCATCGGCTCAGAATGCAGTGAAGGCACTTTTGTGTTTTCTCAGAACTTCTGGTTTGCTCGAGCGACTTTAACTGAAGTGCTGTCCATAGACGTATCTACACCTTCTCTCTCCCTTCTCTCTCTTCCCCTTCTCCCATCCCGCAGTGTAGGGTAGCCAACCAGACTATTGACTGGTTAACATCCCTGCTTTCCTGTATTTTTCTCTCTCTCTCTTGTCGTCTCCGGTCACGTGTTTCACGACGCTCGCCGTCTTTCGTCGCCGCCCAAGCATCGTTGTCTTGCCTCACGTCTTTGAGCCAGCGTACGTTCGCGGTCTTCACCACGTTTCGCTGCTTAACGAAGACGCTACTGCTCCGCGCGACGATTCTTCCGAGCCCGGGTGTCGGCGACGCTGAGTGCGCGCTTTGACGCCATTTTGATGGTGCGTGTTTACGTGCTGTCTCTGCATACGTGGCCAGCACGCTGTTGAGACGCCATTTCCAAGCTCTCGCTTCAGACTATGCACGGCAGTAATGTTTAGAGTATTACAGCCCGGAACGCGACCCCCACAGTCGAGCACCAGCATTTTTGTCGTATAGGAAAGCATGCACAGCACATGCCGTAAGCACAAACTGTGAAACCCTGCGGCGGTGGTGTCGCCCGGCATGCGTGGAGGTGAGTGCTATCTGGAGCTGTTGCAAGAAAGCTAGTGGCATGCGCGGCAAGGCAATAATAGCAGTCGCAGTGCGCGAAAAGCGGGGTGAAGAGGGAAAGAGAGCTTCGCTTTAAAAGGAGGAGTGCAGAGCGAAAGTTTAATACGACGTAATAATAGAGCGACGTGAGGCAAGGCAAGCAAAAAAACGATGCGTTTCCTACACATAAAGGCCCCTGTTGACCTTCTGGGAAACGAGAACAGCATTGATGAACTAAACAGACATTCAGAAACGAAAACTAAAATACTATGAAGTTTCAGCTGGGAACAAAGCTACACTTATTCGTGTGTATTATAACCGAAATAATGCAAGCAGAAAAAAATTCATCAGGACCCCTCTCAAGAGGACGGTTGACGGTAACGCATTTACCACTGAACCAATATAGCGGCATAATGTATTGCTACTGTTGAAATGAGTCACGTATGAAGCGTATCCTAGCGTATCCCTCGTTCGCGCTTCCACAAAGGTCCAAACAGTCACACGCGTCAACACGCGTAAGTGTCAGCAAGCGTCAGCACGCGCCAGCAAGCGTCACCACGCGTCAGTAAGCGCCAGTAAGCGTCAGCAAGTGTTGGCTTGCACCGACAAGCCAACTTGTCGTGTCGCACCGGTTGGAGGTACACTGACACAAACACAAACACAAGCACACTGACAGAAACCCAGATGAGCGCCGACGCTCGCTTCCCGTCTGTGGCGCACTGCATCTTGACAATGCTGTCTTAAATCATCCAAGTATGATCTAAAACAGCGTGCTGTAATCCGCACTTGAAACAATAAGTTACTGATCCGTATGTTCTTGTAGACATTAAAAAAACAGGTTTGAATAAACAATGTACAGTGGCCGCAACAGTTTCTTGTATCTATGAAGTAACGACGCAGAAAATATCGACATGAGCGCTTGTACTCGCTTTCGGTGCCCGCGTCGTCGTCGTTCTGCAATATCGCCAACGCCTGCGCAATCGCTCTGCCAAACACCTGCACGACAACACCATGTTGTAGAAGTAGGCGTATCAAAACTAGTGTTGCGATGTTAGCTGGCGTATTGCAGAGCCACCTCAGCAAAAAGCAAATGCGTGTGCATAGAATTGAAAAACATTTGCGCTCCCTCCATCATTTCGTAAATAAATCCATCTCATCCATAACAACTTTGGTGGAGGTGCTGGGTATTATCACCGGACTTCGAAGAGAAATTTCAACAGCCCCACAATCTAGTATTGCACCACATTGACGAAGAAAATCAATCCAAGGATGATGTTGTGAGTGGTGTGTTCCAAAACAACAATAGAATTACAGCTATGCTCGTTGGCGCATGAAAGAAACGAGTAAAGAAGGGTTCTGGGAAAACTAGCTAAAAAAAAAAGAATGACACACCTATAGCGCTTACAAAAAAAAAAGTCAGATGGGTAAAATTCACCACATTCGTAGTTCGCCTGTTCGTGATTTCTGTTTTTGTCTAATCTTGCCCACGGAACACCTAACCTTTTTTTCTAGGTTGTTTTGAAGCGTCAACAGTCTAGCGAGTACACATTCACATTGGCCATGTGCTGAATTGTTGGAGATATTTCCACTTTGTAAAGGCCATGCAATAATGAAACTCGTTTAAAAAAGGCACGGTCTTTCTCAACAATAATGAAACGACAGAAAAAATCAGACACCACAAACTTGAGAATCCGGGCATTCGAATAAGTGTCTCTCGTTGCCCTTTGCCAACTCGTACTAGTAAGTAAGTAGTAAATAAGTAAGGAATTGCCTGTCAGTGTGCTAACAGCAATAATTGTTTCTTTCGAGTGTAGAGAGTTATTCCATTATTTCATACGTACTTTACGCATTAATTACCGATTTTCAACACACTTCCAAAAGGGCTTCTGTCATCGGGTTCATCGCACGCGGTGATTTTGGACTGTTTCCTCACGAACATTCGTTTCCGTCATCTTCGCACTCCCATCTATACCATAGTACAGTTACTAGCATGAATGAAAAAAACTGCAGTGTACAAACGCAACAGAGAAAGGCAGTTTTGCTATTTCTTTAACCAACAAAATGCGAGGATAATGCAAGACAACATGTTTTAAGAATAGTGCGCTTCTTTTCTTAGAGTTTGTGTACTGCAAAGAAAAGCATGCTGTAAATGCTTCTAGTCTCATTACTTCTTTGAACTTAATACTCACTTCAAGAAAAGTACAAAAGGCTGAACAACCCAAGCATGTTTTTATCCTAAACATTCAACACGCATCCCCAGTTTCATGTCACAGACATTGGGTGGGGTTGCACGTTTCGCTATATTTTTTGAAAGATGCTGTGCAGTAACATAATTTTTGCTGTAAAGATGCCCTGCAATGAATCACGCATTTCATCAGGCAAAAGAAATCAAGTCTCTCTTTAAAAGAAAGTTTGGTTACAACTCGGCGTAATACTTTCAACCACAGCCTACGTCCTATTGAAATACACAACAGTAGTTTCGGAAATCGTTTTATAGTACGCCCGTCGTCAACAGATCCTTTCGTAATAGTACGGTCCAAGCAACTGGAGGTCATACCGTAGCGTGGTTCGTAATACTTTCAACCACAGCCTACGTCCAATTGAAATACACAACTGTAGTTTCGGAAATAGTTTTATAGTACGCCCGTCGTCAACAGATCCTTTCGTAATAGTACGGTCGAAGCAACTGGAGGTCATACCGTAGCGTGGTTCTCGGGCCACGTGAACGATATAACTAACCAAGCGGGTTGAAACCCTAACGAGTGGGCCAACTGCCTGGCGCGTGAAAAACCGAACCGCGCCCGAGCTATTGGTCCGGCTCTCCCACAAGATTGCACTTTCACAGATCCTCTTACTAGCTATCAAGAGATTACGTCGCATTACAGACAAAGCAGGAGGAAATTCCCTTCCCTCAGCCCGAAACTGAAGAGGGCTCAGGCCGTTACTTTCAGGCTCTTACAGACGAGATCGTACCACACCCCCAGAGTGCTTAGTTGGATGGACCCCAACTTCCGGCAGTCGTGCTCCAAGTGCAGTCATGCATGCTGCTCCTTCGACCACATGCTATGGCTGTCCCCGTACAACCCCGGCTCCGAACTTCAAGACAAGCCCAAGTGGGACGCCTTGATGAAGAGCTCGGAATTCACGCACCAAGTACAGACCACCCAGAGGGCCCGCGATGTCGCAGAGAGTAACCACCTCCCGGTCCCGTCGTGGGCGGAGCCAGCAATTTGATTGGCGAGCCGAAGAGAGTTCCTTAGGACGCTTCAATAAAGCTGTTGTCAATGGTCACTTATGCTTTCTTGCGAAATGTGCGGTGGCATGTCACTCCATATTACAAGGAAAATTATTATATAAACAGCTTATTTTCCCAGTTTATACACTTAGTCACCACACGAAACACACCTGGTTGTTAATTAAGAGGTAGCCTACTACAATGTTATGATCCAAAAAAAAATACATTCAGTTGGTATTGTGACGCACGCAAAAATGGCTATGCCACAATATTTTATTACATGGCACTGAACACATTAGCCAACCATTATTGAACCTCGCAAGAAATTAAAATAAATAAGAATATGGAGATCGCACGCACTCTGGGATTCGAAGTTATGCGAAGCACTTTGCGTACAGCTGGCAATGCAGCATTGTTTTTGTCGTGCCGCAAAGCGTTACCAGGCTGACCGATGCCTTTGTATAGATCCCGTATTCTTGTGTATGACGCGAGTGCAGTTGACTAGAAACAATGCTATTTCGCGTGTGCGATGACATCAGCAAAACGACGATGGGGATAACGACTATTCCATGATTTCTTTTTTTAAGAACCGTCAAATTGATGTGAGCATGCGGCACGGTGGAGCGAGATGGCTGAGAAACGCAGAAAGCAATGGCCATTGACAGCAACACAGGGTATGACTCGGAAGACATATACGCAGTAGTTGACGGTGATACCCTTACTCGAGAAATATTGAGCAGCAAAAAAAAAAAAAAAAACAAAAACAAAAAAAACACGGACGTAAGAGAAGAAGACACACCAAGCACAAGTAAGAGAAGAAAACAGGCCAAGCGCAAACGACACTGACGTCTTATGTCCGTGTCCTTTCTTTTTTTCTGTTGTGCAATAATACTTGAGTAATAGAGGACCAACTTGCCCGGAATGCTGCTCTCATTAAGGTTACTACTTACCCTAGCTACCATGAGCCCCTAGCTATCGTAGTTATCAGGCTCTCATACCCTAGCTATCACGAGTCGTTAACGCTGCCGCTGTTCATCCACAATTTTTAAATACACGGTAGAAAAAGCAATTCGGTTGCGTTTTATTCATTTACACTAAACGTTTTCGTTGTTTTCTCCAGTGCGCACAAAATGGCAGTACGAATGCATTCGGCGTTTCGTGGCCCCGTCAACGTAACCTCGTTGCGCACAAAACTGAGAAACGTCTTCGTGTAAAAATGCAACATGACTGTGCCCATGAATCGAAAATGCGATCGTCTTGTTGAATAGGTGATACGAGGCGTGCGGAAGTAAAATAGAGAAAATTGAAAGAAAGCGGTAAACGATTGAGACTGTTGCCACGATTCAACAGTGCTGTTGTCTGCCTTGGCAGCAGACGACACAGGCCCCGGTCGATACAAGAACACAGGCGGTGGCACAGGAGACGGCGCCTACATGCTACAGAGACAGGGAGCTAGGAGGCACTTAGAAAACAAAGCCAAGGTACAACTGAGACGTGCAATAGAAAGTAGAGAGAAAGCAACAGAGTCACGAAAACTGCGGGGCGCAAAGGACATGGAGGTTCTGCCGTCGGTTAGCGGTACTTTGGCTTCGATCGGAGACGTTTTCTCTTTTCGCTTCTTCGAGACGTCTTGAGTGTTGTCGCTGCTCGAATCGTCTCTGAGAGCTCATAGCTTGATTGCACGCGAGGCTGGCAGTAAAACAACAACAAAAAAAAACAAACAAAAAAAGCTATGCAGGAACAAAGAAGGACCCCGAACAAAATATTTTCTGTCTTCGCCTAAGGCACTTCCGGCGACCATGAATCAGCGCCTGCTTTCTCGATCCCTTCTTTGAGTTGTTTGGGCACTTTTTTTCCTGTTGTGTATTTGCCGGTTAGAGTTCCGCCATTTCGGTTATGACTTACCGGATGCCGGTGTGGTACAGCACCGTTTCGACGTTTATTGGAAAAAGGCTTAACCCAATGGCGTACACCGCATGGCTGTTGAGGAGCGAATGTTTCTCAGTTACTGTATGGACGATGTACGAACATGTAGCCTTGTAGCGCGAAATTGCCGTGTGAAACGGCCAACGACATGGGGGAAGGCGTTAATGCCGTAGTAAGTTTTGAAACGGGTGCGGTTCTGCGTGGTAAATAAAACTGATCGCTCGCTTCATGTCTTCTATGGCACATGATAGATAGTAATGACCCAGAAGATGGCATTCTGGAACAGGGCAGTGTGGCGAAATATCGCCAGTATTGAAAGACAGAAAGACGATTCAGATGTTGTTGATAGCTACAGGCAGATTTTTTACCATCTCTAGGAATGTTATTGAACAGATAAATCCCATTCGACATCGTAGTCAGGTTAACCAAATCAAGCTTATAGCACCACAACCTAATACACGTTATTGCACAAAGCTAACACTTATACCTTTCACAGATAAAATTAGGCGTGCTTTATACGCAGGAGCATTCCTTCGGGTGATCCCTGACGTGTGGACTAAAAAAAATTATTTTTTGTAATATTGGCTTTTTACTGAATCAGTAATTGTAATAAACGCGTAGCTTTCGAGGGGGCGAATGGATGTGTTATGCTAACACGTGAACCTAATGCTTTAGGGATATTACTGCGTGAAGGAAGTTAGCGATAACGAAACCATTCACGTCAGTTTCAATTCTACGTTAAAGATATGCCATATCCCCGTCACGAAAATTGGTTTCCATAATAAACGTTACTACGGCAGAAATAATATTCCGCTGAGCAATATCTCTCGTGATTTAGTGGACTTCTTGTTGAACATAATATCAAAAAAAATTAAATAAGTGTTTTTGTTGAAGTTACGATCGCAGGCACAAATGTTTATGATAAAGGTTACCTGTCATCCTAACCACCCAGGACCATCGCTTGTCGTGAAGATAGGTGAAATGCCCTGAAAAAAAAATTACCGACGATTACGTTCCTAATGCGAAATTTGAGCGCAGCTGTTTGCGAGCCTTTGTTTGCGTTTGGCCTCGGCCTCGGCCGCGCGAACGGTAGAGTCTTCTCTGCGATGGCGATGAGCTTCTGCTTCAGCCTCGCTTACTGCTGGTTGCTCTCGACGGCGGCGATGAGCCTCCGCTTCGGCGGCGCGAACTGCAGGGTATTCTCGGCGGCAGCGATGAGCTTCTGCTTCAGCCTCGCTTATTGCTGGTTGCTCTCGACGGCGGCGATGAGCCTCCGCTTCGGCGGCGCGAACGGCAGGGTCTTCTCGGCGGCGGCGCTTAGCCTCTGCTTCGGCGACGCGTACTCCTGGATCATCTCGACGGCGGCGACGGTAAGCTTCTGCTTCGGCGGCACGCACCTCTGGATTCTGACGGCGACGGCGCTGGGCCTCTGCTCTGGCAGCTCGTTTAGCAGCAGCAGCAGCAGCAGCAGACGGAGGACTTCCATCGGTCGTCTCGCTCATGGCTCAGAAAGAACTGGCAGATAATTTCGCAGTGGCGAACGGCAGCGGCAATTTCGGCTCGGGCGGTGCACATATACAGATCCGCCGCCACCAATCTGGCTCTCTGATTGCCACCGCACAGGGGTTGCATTGGAGGAGGAGCGAAGAAAGGAATTAAGTTCGAGCCGGCGCTTTGACAACCGGAGACTCGCAGGAAGAGGGGGGAGGGGGGCGGCGTGTACACACAGCGGCAAACGATGGGGGCAGAAGCGCCCGCAGCAAGCGGACAACACGATAAAGGGAGGAGGGAAGAGATAGCAGCGACTGACTGATGCCGCTGACGCCGATAGTGAGTCAACCCCAGCTGCGGAGTTGGTTTCAGGGACAACGCCGCCGATGCCGACACAAACAATATGATACCCTCGCTTCCGCAGCGCTAAGAACCAGGTCTAGCCGTGGGAAGGTGGTCACGTATTCGTCGACGTGCCGGGGCCTACGTGAAATAACCGGCGCGTCGGCAACTGAAGAGCACCCTATCCGCCACACAAGAACAGGGGGGGGGGGACCCTTTCCTCCTCTTTCTGCATGGCGGCGACGGTGTTCTATGCAGTCACGTTATCTTGACTCTCTAGCGGCGTCAGCGGCATCCAGCGGTATCAGTCGGTCGCTGCTAGCGCTGGGGGGATGAAAGGGGGGCGGAGCTGGTTACGAGGCCGACGACAACGCCGACGACGACGCGAAACCCAGGAACGGACACCAAAGAGCTGCGCTCTAAAAAAAGATGGCAGAACCCATTTCATGATGAATGTGGACGTTGATTAGATTGTTATTAAAAGAATGTAGTCACACACCCTTTTGCCACGCCCATACGTGTATGCAGTCGGACTCCTGTCTCATACTTTCGTGCATGGTGCGCTACCTAGAGCTGGCGCCGCGAAGTCTGTGCGCGATCGAGTGCTCCATGCCACTGAGCAGCGCCAAATTATTGAAGGATAATTTTTCTCAACGAAATTGGCACATACGCAGTGGCAGATAGCAGGTGAATAAAGTTGGCGCCAAAGAAGTTCATTGACTGACGGCACATACCTAGGGCTCTATAGCATAAAACTATTCTAATATGTTTCTATTCCAATTTCCTGACGTCAAATTTGCGTAACCACCGACGCAAGCACCAGGCGGTCACCCGCAGGGTTGTCTGAACAGACCAATCAAACGCTCTCCTCGTTCATAGGAGGTCACTTTTGTTTGCCTGAAAAACGAATAACATTGCCTACACTGAGCGGCTTGCCGTATCTAATTGGCTGACAAGAGGCGCGGAGAACGCTCAAGTGGAGAGGGATTCACTGGGGCAGAGCCAGTGCACTGAAAATCGATAACCAGATGAAGAGGGTGGTGCTGGCGTCTGCGATTGGTCGGCTTTCCCTTACTTAGCTTGTGGTGGCTGGTCTAAAATCGCGGCGGCATGCAACGGAAGCTTAAGAATGACGCTAAAACAGACCCTCAGCAAGAAAGAGTTGGCAGAATGAGGTAGTAAACGTGCCGAAAGTGCTTCAAAACGTTACACGGTCACGCGAGAAGTTTTATTACACGCAAATACAACCATGCTCTCCGGCAGGTGCGAGTAGCCAGCGTCTCAGCGATCGGCGGCAGCCATCTTTTATGCCTTTCGGAACGGGGCAGCCTGCGGCTATTCCGAAAAACAATCAATTTTGTTCGGCATATTAATGCATCTTTATCGCGTACATGTCACTTTGACGCGGTGAGTTTGTGCGGTTTTGTGAAGTCGCGTGACATGCAGCTGAAGTGGGTGCCACCCTAAAACTTTTACCAATAGCCGAGGGCTAATGGCGAAAAGGGGTCGAATCAGAAATAACTGTTTTTCTTTTTTTTTCTGTCAAATCATGCATAATCAGTGCGTACACATCATATCAGATGGGGAGGTATTGCGGTTTTCGTGACGTCGCGTGACAGACAGGTGAAGTGGGGGGTGGTCGAAAAAGGTTTTTGACCAATCGCGGAGGGCTGATAGTAGAATTGGAATAGAAAAGTTTGGAATAGTTTTACGTTATAGCACCCCTAGTCCGATGTACCCAGTGTCACGTACACAGTGACCTCAGTTGTTCCGACGGCTGCTTTTGAACCCTGATGCCTTAACACAGCCTGATGCGTTACCCATTAGATCATGCACTATGGGCCCAGATACCCAAGTTGGTGCGAAAATGGTCATAGAAATCAATAAGCAAACACACTGGCAAACAGACAACCCTCGGAAAATTCTCGAAGTACCCTAAGAAAACTAATACCTATTTAAGAAATTCGCCGACGATAAGGACACTCCATAATGCAAAATTTGAGCACAGCTCTATAGGTGTTTTCATTGCACGATATACTGAGGCAAATAATTTGAGAGGGACGTGTAGCAGACTCGCATATCATCGAAACTCTGATCTGCCGGTCAAGCGCGTCGGCTTTTACACACGACTCGTCTCCTAGAAGGTTCCAGTTAATCGCTGGTGCCGCGTGGCTTCACGAAAGTAGCGAACCATTCGCGTCACGCATACAATCCGATTACGAAACAACGGCAAACCATGACAATCGGAACAAACGCGAACGAGACCAATCCAAGCAATTCAAACAAGCGCTAGCGAAAGCTGATGCGAGTAGGCGATAGTATGAAACCAGCGGTCCGGCTGAGATTGGGTCCGAGTACGCATCGAGCTATCGGACGGGCACACATGGCACCACTTTCCCGCGCGCATGCCACTGAAGGGACCGCTCTTATTGGCCCCCGCTGTTCGAGGCACGCGTCCTTGATTTCCCGCTCCGCGTTCGTTCTTTCATCATTCGCGCTGTTCGTTCACTCGACTACGCCACCGGGTCCGCCTACGCTCACGGCAGGAATGAGCACCTAATAGCTACGCTAAAATTTCATCATTGCGCCACAAAGTCGGGCAGCCCCTTTTGCAGATGGATTAAATAGAGTTAATTTGAAGGCGCTTATTAGAGCGCGATACATAAAGGGAATAATTCGTTCGGTAACAGTGAATTAGGAAACTTGTTAAAGAATTGCAGAAAGAAATGTTGATGAATTATAAGTGCAGAGCTAGTACGTATTATACCACAAAAGCTAACTAGGTGAGTTATATGATTTGCGACCTAGAGTGCGATCACATTTTCAACTCTGTATTTGCGTCCGTGTTCATTTATGAGTCAGTCATACATGTTAGATTGGAAGCAAGCAGTATAACATTTGCCGCACCCGATATGACATTTGCAGCAAATGGCATATCTCCTCTTACATAAAATAAAAAGTATCATCATCAGCGCATTTGGAAAAATTGAGCTTCATAAATATCGAAAACCGCAATGCATAATTATTGCGCTTAGTTTACCTCACTGCTTTCTCTCTGTCGGTAGTTTAACCTTCGTTCTTTTTCAGGCCCCAAGAGCATTTCAAGTGCCTACCTGCCAAAACATCAACATCAGCGTGCGCTGAGAGACAACATCTGCGATGTTCCTAGCAAGAAGAGAGACCCGACGCGCAGCAAACGAGGGACATGCTGAAGAAATGTCAGAAATTAGCGCTTAACACTGTAAAGTATCGCACCGATTTCGAGTGGCAACAGGGTCACAGCATCACAGCATAACAGCATCACCGAAGGCGCTCAGAGAAGGGGGGCCGCGCCGACAGACGAAAAAATCGGTAGGACACACATCGTTACCATGGAGAGGGGTTCTAAAATCTGGTTTACAAGAAATGTGGAACCTTTAATTTTTCTTAGTGAAAGAAAAAAAGTGGTGGTGCTTACCGTTTCACAACTCACAACTCAAAATACATACTATCCATACATTATGATATGGACGAATGAAAAAAAAAGAAAAGAAAGAAACGAAGTGCTACTGTGCATTTTTTTGTTACCTGATGGCATTGGATATTTATAAATGAAGTACAGAGTAGCGTAACTAGTTTTAACACGGCAAAGAGTTAACAAGAAAACAGACAATTGACTTGATAAACAGTGCTCGAACGTGATAAGCACCAGCATAGACACGATGTTTCGACAAGGAGAGCGTCATTGCGACCAGAGGAAGAGAAGGCTTGTTAGTCGAAATGCGTAGGCCACTATCCATCATAATTACCCTGTTGTCACGCACGTTAGAAAACACAGTATCTCACGTGAAAGCCTAAATATTACGGTTTTAGGGTGCGTAGCTTTCTTCGGCTCACGAGATCATTTTCCGCTTTTATCTAACCGTTTTCGTGGGCCGATCCCGAAAGTTGTGCAGTGTATTACAGCGTCTGAAAGCGCTGGCTGCCACGAGCGAAGAATGCGAGGAACAGGCAGGTAACGCAAGCGTCAGACGTTTGAAAGTGCTTCTTCGGCGCGGTATATCACGTGACTTAATGGCTCTAGAGCCTTGGGCCGCTGAGCTGGAAGACAGGTTCTAGCACACCATCGTTCAAGCATATCTTAATATCATTATCGGCTTACTTCATCCACTTTGCAGGTATCAATCAGAACACGCGAGCTGTGCATCGCGTACGTGGGCGAGTGGTGGTGAGCACGAAACTGCAAGTTTGTTAGAGATACGAAATACAGAAAAGTAACTTTGAAAAGCAATTAGCTTTCAAGAAGTGTTCGGTCATTTGCTTGCATTGAGAAGAATGGGGGGTGGTTTCTGCGCAAATTTTTTTCCAGTGAAGAAAATCAGATTCACGCACAAAAAGCTGCATCTCCTCATCGCTGAAAAAAAAGTCTAAACTGTGGGCAATAAGGTGGAAGGTGGCCGAATGTGAGTGTTAATGTATGCTCGTACAATCATTGGTGCCGCATCTCCGTTCACCTTGCCTCAATAATATTATTGCTTTCAGCCCTTCTATATGTCCAACGTAATCCGCATCGATGTGCGAAGTAGCTAACTGGTATAGCTATGAGTGCGGACGAATTTTTCTCCACTACTGACGTAAATTGTAGAAATGTATCGTGCGAAGCAAACTAGAGGTTTAAAACCCTAAACG